>NW_028319385.1:12500-270814 GCF_062004578.1 Staurois parvus
TTGTTCTTCCCTGGATGGAGTTCTACCTACATGCTTGTATAATAAACATCTACTTTTCAGTTTGGCTTCAGCAGTCAAAATGTTAGTGAAAGCCATGAGTTTTGGGTTTCCCCAACATACCAGTTCTGATATGTAGTGATAAAACTTAGTGGAATGATCACTGTAATTCTGTGCTTCTTTTTGGGTTTCCCTCTCAGATATTGGTTGTAAGTTTGTTCAATCAATTCTGATGGGTAACCTTTGTCTCTGAATTTATTCTGAAGTATCACACTTTGTGCAATATAATCTTCATCTCGGGTACAGTATTGCCGCAATTGGCAAAGCTGTCCTTTAGGGATGTTCCTCGTCCAGTTGGGTAGGTGACCGCTTCCAGAGGCTGAAAGGTTTCAGAAATGATGTGCTAGAGACCTTCTGGATGTATAATCTGGACACCGAAGCCCCAGAAGAGTTCAATGAAGAATCAGAAATCACTACCATTACGTAACATTACACACTTCAAACTACTTATAGCCCACATCAGTTTCCGTCCGTTGACCTCTCTTCCTTTTTCTACTTTAAGGCTTTGTTCAAGACGATATGAGGATATTGTAGAGTTGGTTGGGGGAGGCTGGTACATATGGGGGGGCTTCTGTTCCTGTATGTCTATTACCCCATCAATCAGTGAGTATTGAACCTAATACATTTTATCTCTTTGTATTTCCCCCACATGATACTATCAATATATGATACAGTGTACATTATCCAGGTTTTATCATTTGTATTTCACAATTCATTTATTTTATACATATCGGCTCTTGATGGATATCATTAATCAATATTGTTCACATATTCATTTTATCAGCATCTTCATCCTCTATCCATCGTTGTAATTATCCAACTTTGAGAGTTATGTCGTGGTTTTCAGAATTTTTTTTTCTTTTTTTAATTCAATTTGATAATTAAGTTTCAGTATTTATGTAATTCTCACTTATGTTTTATCCTCTTCCACATAAAATAGTCCATTTCTTTAAAGTATGTATATATATATATAAATATATATATTTTTGGTGCTATGATCTTATATAACAAACTGTTATTATAATCCCATGTAATTTAGTCACTAGCCGGGCCTCTCGGGCTCTTTAACAACCATGAAGATTAGTATTGGATACCCCATATAAGGCACAACCCCCCCTTTATCCCGTCAGCTTGACAAAGGAGTGCAATAGAATGACAATCTCACAGCACATGCTCAGGAAACGTGTCGTTACGACGCCCAGTGACGTCATCGTGAATACATTGCGCTCCATGTACAGTCCAAACCTCAGTACCATGCCCTTTCCATCTTTCCGGCTCACCTGGACGCTGACAGAAGGTCGATTACCACCTACAGCTGCACATTCTGCTACTCACCGCAGCGATCTTCCCATGAGGGATATTTATGTGTCTGGTTTATTCTACCCTCCTGTAAGTTGCTCTTCGCTGTGTGCAATACGTGTGTTTTAATGTCTAAACTTAGAGGGGCCTTCCTCCTGTTTTACATCTCTCACAGCCAGACCACTGTATGGAAAACATCAACATTTGGTTCTTAAAGAGAACTCTACAAATATTTAGGAAAGAAACACCTTTGAACTCTGAATGATAATTCTGTTTGGCAGAAGAGATGTGGCCCCCACGCTTTCTAAATCCAATAGATTTATGATCATTCCCAGCTATGTGGCTCTCTCTGCCCACCATTCAGGCCCACGTTCCACAGTCAGAACAAGGGTAACCAGGACACCTCCATCCATGTTGTTTAGAGTGGATGGAGGAATCTCCCGTGCCCAATTATTTCACTCTGACAGCCACCGACACCAGCAGTCATCAGATTACCCAAACAGTGACTGCATCTGATAGGAAGATACATCGGACAGCATGGTAGGACGATGCATCTGATTGGCTGTTCAGCTGAGTTTTCCTTTTAGCCTTTTCAAATGAAGTTTGTCGAGCCTGGTTGTGCCAATATGGCCACCACCACTTAAAATTTGTGGCAATTCTCAATCATGTAATTACACGGTTTGTCTTTTGTTAAACTGTTTGGACTGAGAAGAAGGTAGACCCCGGAAGGTTTGCCAGGGTATGAAAGGCATAGATTAGGGCCTACTGATCCCACAAAGACACCAGAGCTTCTACTAGAGATTATTCAAGTGCCTAGAGACAAACATGACCAGTTTGTTGTAGAATCTGGAGGCCATAAGGTCCACAATTGATGTCCCCTACCTACTGGTCATAGACCACCTCCGGGAGTAGGGACCACTCTCCTGCATCAGGCCCCCCCAGAAGAGTAAGTTCGCCTGCCCATAACCTACATCTAGGTGTAAAAAAATTGAGAAAATGAGGTTCTACATGGGACAAAATCCGAACATCCTGTCTCAACGAGGCAAGACTTCTGCTGAACAATGGATTCAACACTTTTGGCATGAAATGACTAAATCAAACAGGATAACCTACCAGTAGGATTGTTCAACGGAGCAGAGACAGCCAAATCACCCAACGCTTCAGGGTAACGACAGGAAGACTCAACTCGGAGTGTCCATGCCTGCAGCAACGGGGTACTCAGGGCTCGTCCCTAGCCAGATAGGGTGGCATCCGGCATGAAGATCTTACTGAAGATGGGAAGAAAATTGTTTCTCCAGATTTTTGTTTTCTCTTACAAGCTCAAATATGGACATAAAGAACACACATCAGTGTGAACAGCACTTCCTTATAGAGGAGACAGAGTCATCACCAAGGAAAAGGTAGAGAAATTCCAACCTGAATCCCAGACATCCAGCAATGCCAATAATAATATCAGACTGACCTGAATAGCAGAGTCCTGTGTAAGAACCGGGACATCGACCTCACAGGACGACTTGCAGGTCCATTGCAGAGAGATCATTGGAATAAAACCGGGAAACCCTGTGCTCAACCTCCAAACGGAGAAACTTCCAGGATTCCATGGTATGGGATGAATCTCCAATGTATGTGAATCCTCATCAGAAAACCGTTTATACCATAATATTTCTGAGTGAGATATTAGGGTGGGATATATCTTTGCACTCAGTATATATGGGTTGGTATTTGGACTTTTTGAGTGCTTTATGTTTGTATAGTAGTTTCAAGCAAGCATATACAGTGGATATAAAAAGTCTTCACACCCCCCAGGTAAAATGTTAGGTTTCTATGATGTAAAAAAATGAGACAAAGATAAATCATTTCAGAACTTCTTCCACCTTTAATGTGACCTATAAACTGCACAAAAGTTGAACAACAAACTGAAATCTTTTAGGTGGGGGAAGTAAAAATAAAAAACTAATCTGGTTGCATAAGTGTGCACACCCTTACACTAATCCTTTGGTGAAGCCCCTTTTGATGTGATTCCAGCACTGTCTTTTTGGGGAGGAGTCTATCAGCTTTTGTGAGACTTCAGATGTCTTTTTGCAAAATGTAGCCGGGCTTGGATGTTTTTCTTCAGAAGAAAAGACCTCCATCTTGCCACTGTACCCCATAGGCCAGAGAGATTGTTGTCACATGGACCACACATCCAGTACTTGCCAGATATTCCTGCAGCTCCTTTCATGTTGCTGTAGGCCTCTTGGCCGCCTCCCAGACCAGTTTTCTTCTCGTCTTTTCCTCCATTTTGGAGGGACGTCCAGTTCTTGGTGATGTCACTGTTGGTGATGTCACTGTTGCGCCATATTTTCTACACTTGATGATGACTGTCTTCACTGTGTTCCATGGTATATCTAATGCCTTGGAAATTCTTTTGTCCCCTTCTCCTGACTGATATCTATTAACAATGAGATCCCTCTGATGCTTTGGAAGCTCTTTGCGGACCATGGCTTTTGCTGTGGGATGTGACTAAGAAAATGTCAGGAAAGACCTATTAGAACAGCTGAACTTTATTTGGGGTTAATCAGAGGCACTGTAAATGATGGCAGGTGTGTGCTGACTCCTATATAACATGATTTTGAATGTGGTTGCTAAATTCTGAACACAGCTACATCCCCAGTTATAAGAGGGTGTGCACACTTATGCAACCACATTATTTTAGTTTTTTGTTTAATCCACCCCTAAAATATTTCAGTTTGTTTTTCAATTGAGTTGTACAGTTTTTAGTTGAAATTAAAAGGTGGGAAAAGTTCTGAAATGATTTATGTGTCTAATTTTTTTTATATCACAGAAACTTAACATTTTAACGGGTGTGTAGACTTTTAATATCCACTGTAAATGAACTCCCCCCTCCTTACTGTGTCAGATATTTTAGGGTAGTTATACACTAGGTATGGATCAGCTTTCTTGGTAATTAAACTGGTGGGGGGGATGTGGCAATACTAGACACAGATGAAACCTAAACCAGCCCCTCAGCGAAGGTGGGGGCAAGAAGCTGACACAAGGAGAGGCACGAAGATCTCACACACACAGCTATGCTTTTGTTTTATATTCTGTATTGTGATATTTATCCCATATCTTGCTGGCTGCAGAGACCTCCAGGATTTCCTATTTTCTTTATGAATCTACCGGTCCCGTCGGCTGGCTGCAGAGACCTCCAGGATTTCCTATATTCGGTATGAATCTACCAGTCCCGTCGGCTGACTGCAGAGACCTCCAGGATTTCCTATATTCGGTATGATTCTACCGGTCCCGTCGGCTGACTGCAGAGACCTCCAGGATTTCCTATATTCGGTATGATTCTACCGGTCCCGTCGGCTGACTGCACAGACCTCCAGGATTTCCTATATTCGGTATGAATCTACCGGTCCCGTCGGCTGGCTGCAGAGACCTCCAGGATTTCCTATATTCGGTATGAATCTACCGGTCCCGTCGGCTGGCTGCAGAGACCTCCAGGATTTCCTATATTCGGTATGAATCTACCGGTCCCGTCGGCTGGCTGCAGAAACCTCCAGGATTTCCTATATTCGGTATGAATCTACCGGTCCCGTCGGCTGACTGCAGAGACCTCCAGGATTTCCTATATTCGGTATGAATCTACCGGTCCCGTCGGCTGGCTGCAGAGACCTCCAGGATTTCCTATATTCGGTATGAATCTACCGGTCCCGTCGGCTGACTGCAGAGACCTCCGGGATTTCCTATATTCGGTATGAATCTACCGGTCCCGTCGGCTGACTGCAGAGACATCCGGGATTTCCTATATTCGGTATGAATCTACCGGTCCCGTCGGCTGACTGCAGAGACCTCCGGGATTTCCTATATTCGGTATGAATCTACCGGTCCCGTCGGCTGACTGCAGAGACCTCCGGGATTTCCTATATTCGGTATGAATCTACCGGTCCCGTCGGCTGACTGCAGAGACCTCCGGGATTTCCTATATTCGGTATGAATCTACCGGTCCCGTCGGCTGACTGCAGAGACCTCCAGGATTTCCTATATTCGGTATGAATCTACCGGTCCCGTCGGCTGACTGCAGAGACCTCCAGGATTTCCTATATTCGGTATGAATCTACCAGTCCCGTCGGCTGACTGCACAGACCTCCAGGATTTCCTATATTCGATATGAATCTACCGGTCCCGTCGGCTGGCTGCAGAGACCTCCAGGATTTAGTATAGTCGTTACTTTGACATTAAAGATTTTACGGATTGGGCTCAGCTCTTCTTTCACGGTGTGCTGCAGCGAAGGACGAGACCTCTGAATTAGGGATCACTCGTTTTCTGTGAAATCCAAACATTTTGGTTCTGTGCCCAGAATATCAGGAAGAATTCCAGTCAAAGTAAAAGAATACTCTTTTTATTAACTTTTCACATTACAAACAGGACTCCCCCGTCAGGACAGACCTGGTACCTGCAGGAGGAAGGTCCTCCAACATTTAAAGCTGAACTTCAGAATAGTTTAAGAATCTGACCAATACTCGTCTTCCTCAGACTACAGACAAACACTGTATTTTTCTCACGGTTCATATATCTTTTTCCCTGCCAAGTTCACCAATTAAAAGTCCGCTCTGATGTCACATGCTGTTCATCACGGAGGTTCCAGACTACAATTACCATCATGCAACAGAATCTGTAGTGTTCAGTGAGGGTGTGAGTTAAGGGGTGGGGGGGGGGGGTAGTAGGTGGGAAGGACGGTGAGTGGTGAGGCAATGATAATAACCATTAATAACATTCCTCCCAGAGAAGAAATCCAGATCTCCCATTGGGAGAGGCATAGACACGCAGCACACCCCCCGTCTGACCACTGCCAAGGGTCGGGCATGGCTGGTCATGTGATCGGTCACAAAGGCTGTGGCGAAGTTTCCTCTTCTGACCCCTCTTCCATCACCAACCGCGGTGTGATCAGAGAACTCCAGAGCTCATTAATCTATACGGGGGACAAATGACACAATTTATAATGAACAGAAAATACATAGAACCAAGCAGGATCACACAGAAAAATACCAGAGTCCAATGAGATATGAACTGCATGTGCTGCCACTGATCAACCAATGACACTCACAATCCTCCCCCAATTTCATTTCTTTGTGTGAGCCACCTCTCCGCTCTCTCCCCAAGCTTCCCCTGCAGGTTCATTGCTCCCCAGGTCCTTCACTCTGTGTGAGCCGCCTGTATACTCTCCCCCAATGCTTCCCCTTCCAGGTTCAATGCCCCCTGGGTCTTTCACTCTGTGTGAGCTGCCAGTCCGCTCTCTCCCCACGCTGCCCCTACCAGGTTTATTGCCCCCTGGGTTCTTCACTCTGTGTGAGCCGCCTGTATACTCTCCCCCAATGCTTCCCCTTCCAGGTTCAATGCCCCCTGGGTCCTTCACTCTGTGTGAGCTGCCAGTCCGCTCTCTCCCCACGCTGCCCCTACCAGGTTTATTGCCCCCTGGGTCCCTCACTCTGTGTGAGCTGCCAGTCCGCTCTCTCCCCACGCTGCCCCTACCAGGTTTATTGCCCCCTGGGTTCTTCACTCTGTGTGAGCCGCCTGTATACTCTCCCCCAATGCTTCCCCTTCCAGCTTCAATGCCCCCTGGGTCCTTCACTCTGTGTGAGCTGCCAGTCCGCTCTCTCCCCACGCTGCCCCTACCAGGTTTATTGCCCCCTGGGTTCTTCACTCTGTGTGAGCCGCCTGTATACTCTCCCCCAATGCTTCCCCTTCCAGGTTCAATGCCCCCTGGGTCCTTCACTCTGTGTGAGCTGCCAGTCCGCTCTCTCCCCACGCTGCCCCTACCAGGTTTATTGCCCCCTGGGTTCTTCACTCTGTGTGAAGCCATCTGCTCTCCCACGACACTCCCCTGCCAGGCTCATTGCCGCCTGTCTACTCTTCCCCCCACCACTCCCCCCCAGGTCCTTCAATCTGTGTGAACTGCCTGTCTGCTGTTCCCCCCCTCACAATGTCCATGCCAGGTTTATTGCCCCCTGGGTCCTTCACTCCATGACAGATTATTTATCTTTATTTAACATTGCTTGGCAGCACAGTGGCTAAGTGGCAGCACTTGGGTTTGTTCCAACCACGGCACCACTTGCCTGGAGTTTGCATGTTCTCCCTGTGCCTGCGTGGGTTTGCTCCCACACTCCAAGGATGAGATTTTTTTGTTTTCTTTTTTTATATGGATCATTTTTCAGTTGTATGTACTGTATATGTTTTTTTATACAATGCCTAGGCTTCATATGTATCATTAAGTCTTTCCCCGATTAGACATGTAATTTGTTACAGTCAAACCTAATGCTTTGTATGAATTTCCAAGTGAGATGCTGCTTTTTATTGGGCGCTCCCGGCCATACATGACATACACAGTGCCATCGCTCAGCTCCCATTGTCTAGGGATCACTCAGTAAAGAGGAGCTGTATAGATAGTCGATGTCCTCGAGTGTTTCAGCTGGATATAAATACTCCGTATAACCCCACCTGTCCACAGTACGAGAGTCATGACAACAAGGACACAGCGGAATGGGTCAGACCCCTCCTTAGAAGAAGACCCCCCATTCCCTGCCCATGTAAGTAGATGAATCTTGAGGTTGGACGTACCTTACAATCCGGAGGAGCAGCAAACTCTACCAACTGCTTCCCATCTTCCACGTTGTACACCAGATCAAATTTTCCCGGCTCCCTCCCTGCGACATGGAGAACACAGACAGGTCATACTGCAGTCAGATCCCAATAACAATTCTTAGAGGTCTGCACCAAATCCAGCATGTATGGGTGAGTGAAGGCAGCGCACCGACACGGCATGTAAGGTTCACATGACAAATCGTACAATAAAACACATGGAAAGGAAGGGCCCAGGCAGCCATTCTGGGACACATCACCGGCTCCTAGTCATGGATCTCCTGTTCTGGGGTTTCCTCCGATAGATCGAATGTCACAGAATCAGAACGTCCTGATCCCCCGATACTTATAATACTTTATTATATAAAAGATAGGGTTTCTTCCTGTATTTGTATTGTTTTTATATCTATCTATCCCTGCAGAAGGGATAGCTTTGCTTTGCTTCTGTGCGCACGATGACGTCATCTCTGACGAAACACATTGTGAGGAGCCGGAAGCCATGACACCACGGCGCATGTGGATTCTGAGTTTTTTTTATTTTTTAACTGCCGAATTCATGCTTCGTATTATTTTAAGTGTTTTTAAAGCGGAGTTCCACCTGAAAAAAAAAACTAAATAGAAGTCAACAGCTACAAAAACTGTAGTTTCTGACTTTTAAAATACAGACACTCACCTCTCCCGGGGTCCAGTGCAGGGGCGGACTGACCATTTGGAAACTCGGGCCCGAGGTCAGTAGGGGGCCCCATGAGATGCCCCTGGTACCTTTTTCATAGGTTTTTTTGAGTTTGGCCAAGGACACAGGGGCCCCATGATCCCCTATTGCCCGGGGGCCCCATGAGTTGTCAGTCAGCCTCTGGTCTAGCGGTGTCTGGGATCCACTTTCTCATCTGTGGGCCAAGAACCGACATGGCGGGTGCCTCTTGGGTAGAGGGGAGGGAGGAGAGAGGACACACATCCGCTCTCCTCCCCTTCTTGTTGGTGACCCGGAAAGCAACATGTATGACGTCACGTGGGTCACCTGTCACCTTCAGCCGGGAAGGAATGTATTGCAATGCGATCTGCATTACAATACATTCACTGGCGCTCAGAGGAGACATGCAGAGTCTTTTAGACCCCGGATGTCTCATTAACGAGAACCTGTCACCTAAAAATCATCACATGGGAGACTTTCTGTCCCCTAAGTGATGGAAAAAAAATAAAAAATTAAGTTAAGCAAAAATAAATAAAATTGCAAAAAATGTAAGTTACACCCAAGCACATGAAATCATATACTGGTGAGGGGGCACTGAGCGATCGGCTGCCATTGTGCTCTATGCTGGGTGTCCAGTGCGCCCCTGTACCTCTAAGGATGGGTGGGCTCCCTCCAGGCTAACCTGCCCCCAATCTATCCATTAATATACATGTGCTTCTCCTATGGGGGCTCTCAAAATTAGAAACAGCAGAAAGTACCGGGTTCCGTGAAGAGGCTCTGCAGGTTACATACGTGTTTACAAATGTGTACAAAATAAATCCCCGTGTTTGATGCAAACTTTCAGACAGGACAATCCGGTTGGTTGCGGGCTGGTCAGTAAGTTGAGCTGGGAATTTTTCTTTGTTGCTTGACATAAACCCCCCCCCCCCAGAAAAACAATCTGAGGCCTCCCACATATGCACGTATGAACATAAATGCACGCATCGGGGGGCCACTACGCATGAAAACATCGATTGTGATACACATGATCCATAACACCAGAGTGAGAAGAGGAATTCTAGCCCTCCCCTGTAATCCGAAACGGATGGCTTTTGCATCGTCACCTATAGAAATTATGGGGGACGGAAGTTTGTTGCCGTTTCACGGACGCACACAAATGTAAGGTTTGACATGTTGGGGATCTATCTACTCGCTGCAACCTCATCTCTGATATTTTACCGAACATTGGGTCATTTATTGTGTACGTTTGCCTTTTGCGGTAATATTGTGACATAAATGAAGAGTACACTATTATATTCTCCGGGGTCTCTGCTCTCAGCAAACATTTGGGGGGTTTTATGTAATCTGAAGGACTAAAATGATTATTTGTTTAAAAGTGTGCAAAAAAAACACATCACAAAACGGCTTCTGGCAGGGAAAGGGTTGATGTGTGGGGTGTCCTATACTGTGCTGGATCATACATTACAATTGGTTATTATTTCCCTGCTATACACAAAGATCACCTAGGAAACCAGTATATTCCATAAACCGTGGGAATCCCCAGCTCCACATCCACAACCTGGACCTTAAGGACACCACAAGACAGGAAGTGGTCTTCCCTGCACCTCCCACTGTACCAGGGTTCCCCTATATTACCCACATGTCCTGGGATGTGTCTGGAGGAGGACCTCCTACCTCCCAGTGACTATGGAATATACTCCCTATTTGGTGTACAGAGCTGAGAACATGTTCGGAGATGGCTGACCTGGTCCTGTATCCCATAACCCGGGATCCGCCCCCCTTCCACACGGATCACATGATCGATAGGCCTCCCTGGTCACATGGGCAGCACAATACACGGACTGTATGAACAATGAGCGTAGGTGGCGGGAGTTCCTGCATAGTGAATACAGATATCAGGACATTCATTGGACGGGAGCATTTGGAGTCTCTCACTTACTCTTCAGCTTGGAGATGAGCTCCACCTCGATCTTCTGCGTCACGGGATTAAATCTGTGGACGACCCCCTCCTGGACAAACAGGAGAATGACATTTACTGTGTGACATAAAACATGGCTGACCTCCCTGTACACATTACACCCGGCACTGCACGGATATCCCTGCTCAGAACACGGGGCCAGGACACGGAAACCCCACCGCGTACTCCGCCATGAACTGACTATACCGAAGCTGAACCCCCCCACCGCCTCCTCCACCATGAACACACTCCATGGAACCTGAACCCCTCACCACCTCCTCCGCCATGAACAGACTCTACCAAAGCTGAACCCCCCCACCGCCATGTTCAGACTACACCGAAGCTGAACCCCCACCGCCTCCTCCACTATGAACAGACTACACCGAAGCTGAACCCCCCACCGCCTCCTCCGCCATGAACTGACTATACCAAAGCTGAACCCCCCACTGCCTCCTCCGCCATGAACAGACTACACCGAAGCTGAACCCCCCACCGCCTCCTCCACTATGAACAGACTACACCGAAGCTGAACCCCCCCGCCTCCACCGCCATGAACTGACTATATCAAAGCTGAACCCCCCACTGCCTCCTCCACTATGAACAGACTACACCGAAGCTGAACCCCCCCGCCTCCTCCGCCATGAACTGACTATACCAAAGCTGAACCCCCCCACCGCCTCCTCCACCATGAACAGACTACACTGAAGCTGAACCCCCCACCGCCTCCTCCACTATGAACAGACTATACCAAAGCTGAACCCCCCACTGCCTCCTCCGCCATGGACTATACTGAAGCTGAACCCCCCACCGCCTCCTCCACCATGAACAGACTACACCGAAGCTGAACCCCCCACCGTCTCCTCCACCATGAACAGACTCCATCGAAGCTGAACCCCCCCACCGCCTCCTCCACTATGAACAGACTACACCGAAGCTGAACCCCCCACCATCTCCTCCACCATGAACAGACTCCATCGAAGCTGAACCCCCCCACCGCCTCCTCCACTATGAACAGACTACACCGAAGCTGAACCCCCCACCGCCTCCTCCACTATGAACAGACTACACCGAAGCTGAACCCCCCACCATCTCCTCCACCATGAACAGACTCCATCGAAGCTGAACCCCCCCACCGCCTCCTCCACTATGAACAGACTACACCGAAGCTGAAACTCCCACCGCCTCCTCCACTATGAACAGACTACACCGAAGCTGAACCCCCCACCGCCTCCTCCACTATGAACAGACTACACCGAAGCTGAACCTCCCACCGCCTCCTCCACTATGAACAGACTACACCGAAGCTGAACCCCCCACCATCTCCTCCACCATGAACAGAAACCACCGAAGCTGAACCCCCCCACCGCCTCCTCCACCATGAACAGACACCAGCGAAGCTGAACCCCCCCCACCGCCTCCTCCGCCATGAACAGACAGCACCGAAGCTGAACCCCCCCACCGCCTCCTCCGCCATGAACAGACACCACCGAAGCTGAACCCCCCACCACCTCCTCCGCCATGTACAGACTCCATTGAAGCTGAACCCCCCTCCACCTCCTCCGCCATGTACAGACTCCATTGAAGCTGAACCCCCCTCTGCCATGTACAGACTCCATTGAAGCTGAACCCCCCTCCGCCATGTACAGACTCCATTGAAGCTGAACCCCCCTCCACCTCCTCCGCCATGTACAGACTCCATTGAAGCTGAACCCCCCTCCACCTACTCCGCCATGTACAGACTCCATTGAAGCTGACCCCCCCTCCACCTCCTCCGCCATGTACAGACTCCATTGAAGCTGAACCCCCCTCCACCTCCTCCGCCATGTACAGACTCCATTGAAGCTGAACCCCCCTCCACCTCCTCCGCCATGTACAGACTCCATTGAAGCTGAACCCTGGCCAGAGAGATCCACAGGGGTCTCCAGTACAGGTCTCAGGGACAGTAAGAATATGAAATCATTAAACCTGTCTGTATATACAAATGTCCTCCCTTGTGCAGACATCCAAAAACCCTGATATTGCTTCTGGGTGCCGCCATCTTGGATGTGATGTCAGCAGACTCAGAACTCTCACTCTACAGCAGATGTGTCAAACACAAGGCCCTTGGCCTGAATCCAGCCCTCCAGGTCATTTCATGAGGCCCTTGCACCTCTCCTGCAATTGTGGCGCACCCCCACCCCCGTCTCTGCCTCCCTCTTGTTTGCAGTTGGCAGCGGAGAGGAGGACACAACTCTCCAGCCAGATCCTGTGCTTCTCCATGCAGCCACTGAGAGGCTTGTCTTTGCTCCCGTCTCAGCAGTCGGCAGCAGAGAGGATGATGGGATTCCTACTACCGATCCTGCGCCTCTCTGTGCAGCTGCAGCACCCCCTCGTCTCAGCAGACTCTGGCAGCTGACCTCTGGCCTCCTCTGGTCCTGCTCCAGACCTGGCACTTTCTGCTTCCAGCTCTGTCCACAGCCTATTCTCGGCAGAAGCACAAAATAAAGGGGGTGCAATGTGATGTAAGGGAGAGTGGGGGATTCCTGACTTCTGATAGTGGGGGGAGGGTGTCTGACATCTGATGTAAAGGGGGGGGGGAATTGAGTTTGACATTCCTGCTCTATATTAATATTAAAGTGTCACTAACGACCATCCAGACCTGAAGACAGCTTCCAGCACCATCCATGGTGTGTGATGAAGAGTACAAGGGGGAGTGTCCCTGACAACCAGGCCAGGGAGGAAGTGTCACTAACTATCATCCAGGCCAGAAAAGACTCGGCACCATGCAAAGTCCCCTCTGAAAAGGAGAGCGGGCAGCGAGTTCTGAGTGCACAATGTATAGAGCCGCCTACTCCGTGTCCTACTGACAGGAATCTCTCTATTGGATGCATATAAAATGACGGCATCAAAAATGCTACACGTTTCGGCTTCCTCAGCCCTCCTCATAGCGGGATTGCATTGCGTTACACTTTTGATGTGGCGCCATTTTATATGGAGCCAGTAAAGGGATTTCTGTCAGGAGTACATGGAGTAGGCGGCTCTATACATTCTGCAGACCGATGCTCTACAGCCACAGCTCTGCTCTCCAGCATTGGAATCTTGTGGAGAGCAGGTTTGGGTAAGGTCTGCTATGGTGACAACAAGGCAAGGTAGGTCAGTAGTGAGGCAGAGCTGGTCACCAATACTGGAGAGAAGGTCTCTGCCCTCTGCCTGCTCTGTAAAATGAGGAGGACACAGTCTGCATTCCATGAGTTTCATGAGCTGTGCCCACCCAATCACCATCATCTATGCCCACCCAATCACCATCTGTGCCCACCCAATCACCATCATCTATGCCCACCCAATCACCATCTGTGCCCACCCAATCATCATCTGTGCCTACCCAATCACCATCATCTATGCCCACCCAATCGCCATCATCTATGCCCACCCAATCGCCATCTATGCCCACCCAATCGCCATCTATGCCCACCCAATCGCCATCTTCTATTGCCCACCCAATTGCCATCTTCTATTGCCCACCCAATCATCACCATCTATGCCCACCCAATAATCTATGCCCACCCAATCACCATCATCTATGCCCACCCAATCACCACCATCTATGCCTGAAGATAAAGTTACCTTGTAGTCAGAGACCTCAGGTGAGTAGTTCTCATTTAATTCCAGAATCTGGGAGATGGAGACAGAGAAGGTGTCAGTGAAGATCAGAGGTGGTATACAATACTGATGGGAGCTCAGAGAAGGTGTCAGTGAAGATCAGGTGTGGTATATGATACTGATGGGAGCTCAGAGAAGGTGTCAGTGAAGATCAGAGGCGGTATACAATACTGATGGGAGCTCAGAGAAGGTGTCAGTGAAGATCAGAGGCGGTATACGATACTGATGGGAGCTCAGAGAAGGTGTCAGTGAAGATCAGAGGCGGTATATGATACTGATGGGAGCTCAGAGAAGGTGTCAGTGAAGATCAGAGGCGGTATACAATACTGATGGGAGCTCAGAGAAGGTGTCAGTGAAGATCAGAGGCGGTATATGATACTGATGGGAGCTCAGAGAAGGTGTCAGTGAAGATCAGAGGCGGTATATGATACTGATGGGAGCTCAGAGAAGGTGTCAGTGAAGATCAGAGGCGGTATATGATACTGATGGGAGCTCAGAGAAGGTGTCAGTGAAGATCAGAGGCGGTATATGATACTGATGGGAGCTCAGAGAAGGTGTCAGTGAAGATCAGAGGCGGTATATGATACTGATGGGAGCTCAGAGAAGGTGTCAGTGAAGATCAGAGGCGGTATATGATACTGATGGGAGCTCAGAGAAGGTGTCAGTGAAGATCAGAGGCGGTATATGATACTGATGGGAGCTCAGAGAAGGTGTCAGTGAAGATCAGAGGCGGTATATGATACTGATGGGAGCTCAGAGAAGGTGTCAGTGAAGATCAGAGGTGGTATACAATACTGATGGGAGCTCAGAGAAGGTGTCAGTGAAGATCAGAGGTGGTATATGATACTGATGGGAGCTCAGAGAAGGTGTCAGTGAAGATCAGAGGCGGTATACAATACTGATGGGAGCTCAGAGAAGGTGTCAGTGAAGATCAGAGGCGGTATACAATACTGATGGGAGCTCAGAGAAGGTGTCAGTGAAGATCAGAGGCGGTATACGATACTGATGGGAGCTCAGAGAAGGTGTCAGTGAAGATCAGAGGCGGTATACGATACTGATGGGAGCTCAGAGAAGGTGTCAGTGAAGATCAGAGGCGGTATATGATACTGATGGGAGCTCAGAGAAGGTGTCAGTGAAGATCAGAGGCGGTATACGATACTGATGGGAGCTCAGAGAAGGTGTCAGTGAAGATCAGAGGCGGTATATGATACTGATGGGAGCTCAGAGAAGGTGTCAGTGAAGATCAGAGGCGGTATATGATACTGATGGGAGCTCAGAGAAGGTGTCAGTGAAGATCAGAGGCGGTATATGATACTGATGGGAGGTCAGAGAAGGTGTCAGTGAAAATCAGAGGCGGTATATGATACTGATGGGAGGTCAGAGAAGGTGTCAGTGAAGATCAGAGGCGGTATATGATACTGATGGGAGCTCAGAGAAGGTGTCAGTGAAGATCAGAGGCGGTATACAATACTGATGGGAGCTCAGAGAAGGTGTCAGTGAAGATCAGAGGCGGTATACAATACTGATGGGAGCTCAGAGAAGGTGTCAGTGAAGATCAGAGGCGGTATACAATACTGATGGGAGCTCAGAGAAGGTGTCAGTGAAGATCAGAGGCGGTATACAATACTGATGGGAGCTCAGAGAAGGTGTCAGTGAAGATCAGAGGCGGTATACGATACTGATGGGAGCTCAGAGAAGGTGTCAGTGAAGATCAGAGGCGGTATATGATACTGATGGGAGGTCAGAGAAGGTGTCAGTGAAAATCAGAGGCGGTATATGATACTGATGGGAGGTCAGAGAAGGTGTCAGTGAAGATCAGAGGCGGTATATGATACTGATGGGAGGTCAGAGAAGGTGTCAGTGAAGATCAGAGGTGGTATACAATACTGATGGGAGCTCAGAGAAGGTGTCAGTGAAGATCAGAGGTGGTATATGATACTGATGGGAGCTCAGAGAAGGTGTCAGTGAAGATCAGAGGTGGTATATGATACTGATGGGAGCTCAGAGAAGGTGTCAGTGAAGATCAGAGGTGGTATATGATACTGATGGGAGCTCAGAGAAGGTGTCAGTGAAGATCAGAGGCGGTATACAATACTGATGGGAGCTCAGAGAAGGTGTCAGTGAAGATCAGAGGCGGTATACGATACTGATGGGAGCTCAGAGAAGGTGTCAGTGAAGATCAGAGGCGGTATACAATACTGATGGGAGCTCAGAGAAGGTGTCAGTGAAGGAGCGGCTGTACTGGGAAGGACTGACATGGGTGAACACTGGAAATCACCGAATCATTAGTAAAGCAGAACTAACAGAAATCGGTGAGCGGTCAGGAGACGTCTCTTCTGCAATAAAACCCACTGAGCTGCCTCTCACAGTCCTCTGCAGATTGTACATAGAGAGGTGTATGTGTGGGAGTGACGTCATCCCGCACCGCCCAATCTAGACAGCTGAAGGCTGGCTGCTGGAAGAAGATGCCGGCAAAGATCTCACAGGCATGGACCCCTTGGCACATAGAAGAGGATTCCTGCCTTTAGTTCCACTTTAATATGGCAGGAGAATTGCTTTTCCAGGGTCAGAACAGACCGCTCCCTGGCCACGCACACACACACGAGCACGCACACACACACGAGCACGCACACACACACGAGCACGCACACACACACGAGCACGTACACACACACGAGCACGTACACACACGAGCACGTACACACACACACACACAAGCACACACACGAGCACGTACACACACACGAGCACGTACACACACACACGTACACACACACACACGAGCACGTACACACACACACACACGAGCACGTACACACACACACACACACACACACAAGCACATACACACACACACAAGCACACACACACGAGCACGTACACATACACACACACGAGCACGTACACACACACACGAGCACGTACACACACACACGAGCACGTACACACACACACGAGCACGTACACACACACACGAGCACGTACACACACACACACACGAGCACGTACACACACACACACACGAGCACGTACACACACACACACACGAGCACGTACACACACACACACACGAGCACGTACACACACACACGAGCACGTACACACACACACACACACACACACACGAGCACGTACACACACACACACGAGCACGTACACACACACACACACACACACACGAGCACGTACACACACACACGAGCACGTACACACACACACGAGCACGTACACACACACACACGAGCACGTACACACACACACACACGAGCACGTACACACACACACACACACGAGCACGTACACACACACACACACACGAGCACGTACACACACACACGAGCACGTACACACACACACGAGCACGTACACACACACACGAGCACGTACACACACACACACACGAGCACGTATACACACACACACACGAGCACGTACACACACACACACGAGCACGTACACACACACACACACGAGCACGTACACACACACACACGAGCACGTACACACACACACACGAGCACGTACACACACACACACACACACACACGAGCACGTACACACACACACACACACACACACACACACACGAGCACGTACACACACACACACGAGCACGTACACACACACACACACACACACACGAGCACGTACACACACACACACACACACACACACGAGCACGTACACACACACACACGAGCACGTACACACACACACACACGAGCACGTACACACACACACACGAGCACGTACACACACACACACACACACACGAGCACGTACACACACACACACGAGCACACACACACACAAGCACATACACGTACACACACACACACAAGCACATACACGTACACACGAGCACACACGCACACACATGTAGACGACACCAATTACCTTGAAGGCGATGACTTTCCCGACTTGCGGCGGGGCGGCGAGCAGCGGGAAGGCGCTGTAATCTTTTTTCGGACTTTCAGGCGGATTCTAAGAAATACAAACAGAAGCCTGGTGTGACGTACATGTGACACGAATGTACAGATCTGAGTAGATGTGACCTGTAGAGAATATGACAAATTTAGCTCATTCCTTGTTAAAGGAATATTCAGTCCTAGGTACTCACACAGATGGTCATCAATTAGCACCTGAAAAGCCCGGCTTCCTCTGGAAGTGACACCTGGGTGCTAATAAGATTTTGTCACCTTCTGGGGAAACCGGTTGGAAGGAAATGGCTGGAGACAGTTCGGCTGCAGATGACCAGGGGGGCTCAATCTGTCTGGGGAGCTTTAAAGTGTCTCCATACATCAAAGGAGTATGTTTCCTCCCTCATAACAGCTAAAATATTAGTTGCAGAGAGATGAAAATACTCCCTTCTGATGGGAAACTCTGTGGGTCACAGCGACATATACAAACCGTATTTGTGGCTTAGATAGAAGGCCAGGAAAATGCAGGGAATGGTTGTGGCGCTGGAGTGCGATAGCAGAACAGTGATTGGTACTGTCGCGATCAGACTGATGCGCTGGTATCGGAAATCCAATCCCCAACTTGGCGTTTCAAGCCGGTCTTGGTCCGATTGAACTTTGGCAGGTCAACACCCAGAACATCCTGTAGGCGGGTACAGGCACACCCCCCAGGGTCAATTGGCCGAGGACTAATGTCCCGCCTACGTCCATATCCCCATAAATGGAGTACCCGCACATTGTGATTCATATGGAGCTGGTCGATCGACCAACAGATTGCTGACTTTTCTGACTTGCTCCAGTCGCAGGATAAATCTCGGTAAAGTGTTACTTCTGTTTTATTCCCTCTTTATTTTATAGTGAAGTCATTTGTGTGTCTTCTTGTAGTTTTAGTATTTCTGTAACTTTTTATACTTTGTACATATTTTATGCTCCGCCCACTGTCGGGAAAGTAAATCTTAAAATAATTAGTGACTTCTGTGTATTTAAGCTCGGGCTCATATCTCTGGAGGGATTGGATTGGAGAGATGAGATTGGAGAGATTGTATCGTATCTTAGTGCCTTTAAATGCTCGGTCAAGCTCATTGCCAATCTGTATGCAATTGCACTGTGTGTGGGCAGATTGCGTGCAGATTGTAAAGGTGACAGATCTGCCAGACGGAGATCTGTGTGTGGTGTCTCAACACACCGTTCTGTGGATAAACTGTTGGGTGGTGACAAGCTACCGTTTGTGGTGTGTCTGGTGTGGGGGGGTGTGGACAGTGGAAGGGTGATAACACCGGGGTTCAAGCTGGAGGGACTCTAGAAGGGTGTGATTGCTAAACTGCTCTTCAACTCTAGTCAGTGCACCAGATTGTATGTAAGAATTGTATCTGCCAGTGTGTGGTCAGCTCCACACACTGGATTGGAGTCTCCCCCCGGTGGTGGCCAGAGGTAGTGCGGGCTGTGGAAGTATCACGGCTGGTCTTATATATTCAGATTAAGTCCCCTTTATTCCCTCATAACCCCAGTCACGGCTGCACGTGCGCACCTCGGTTAGGTAGTCACTGTGGGCGTGGCGTGTGGGGGATCCGTGACAGACTGGTGGCAGCAGTAGGAAAAAGTCCTATAAATAAAAAGCACCGACACGCACCAAGAACTCACTTCCTCCCCCTCACTGACACCATAGAGGGGACTGGACTACTACAACAGTGCTGGTCCGCAAACAAAACAGAGCAACACGTGTCCATTCTCCATGTCCCGGCTCACTAAAAAAGCTGCCAGAAATCCAGGGAGCACCTAACTTCCTGGAGTGCGCGGACAATGCTGTTCTGGACTGCAGAACCACTCCTTCCAAGGGGAGGTGTTTTGTAGTCCAGTAGGGGAGAACTGGGCAGGGTTCAGAACACTGCTTGGGATTTCTGTGTAGTGTTGCCAGCCAACCAGAGGAAGTTAGGAGCTCACTGGATTTCTCTGTACTTGCAGCGATTGTTGCTGCCCACGTAATGCACATGTGCAGCAGAAAAGAAGGCGGGCTCTAAGAAAAGAAACAAACCGTCCTCTAGCTGGTGGTGCAACGGTGCTACGGCTGAGGTTCCTGCAACCCTTTCCAACCAATGAATGTTGCCGGCTTCTTGCCTTCGTAGGGTGGGCTCTAACCACCACACGTGTCTATGGGAGGCAGAGGTTTCCGTGCTGAGACCACGCTCCTGACGCAGTGACTGAGCCATCACACAGTCCACAAACTCTAGGAATGATCAGGAGCCGGTGGGGGGAGGGTACTGAATTCCAATCATGGTGATCACGTGATCAGGCAGACCTTTCCTCCTTCCGGGTGTAATAACCCGAGGGGTTAGAGAAACACCGAGCCCACTACACACGCATTGTATGTTGGGGTACGATGTACTGCAGGTGGAAGTGTGCTCAATTCTCAATGAGCACCACGGTAACCAATGATTCCCTGCCTGTTGGTGCGACACCTCAGTGGTAATGGGCCCTAAACGTACAGTTCAGGAATGGTTTAGTGTCACCCTTTTTGAGATCCCTCCCACAGCAGGACATGGACCAATCACTTGTGTTGTGTCAGATGACCCCAAGCTGAGGGCTTCATCATTCTGGACTCACCTGATATACCACGGATGTATTGGTGGCTACTTCTTCCAGCTGCTGCTTCTTCAGAGGAGGAGCATCATATTTATGGAAAAATTGGTTGCCAAACCCTCGTCCTTTCCCTCGGTTTCCCCGTCCTCTGAACCTGAGACTCCCCTGGCCCCTCCTGGGAAAGATGCCTCTTCCTCGCCCTATTCCATGATCATGCTGACCAGGGTTGGGCTCATGTTCCTGAGGAATGCCACCCGTCACATGTCCATTGTTTACACAAGATGGGACCACATTTGATATGGATGGCGCTGTGACTGGCCCCTGAATAATATTTGTATCCAAGTCAGAGACAGGATGAGAGGCTTCTCCATGTGGTTTCTGGGACATACCATTCAGAGGCGGTGCAATCCCGACATCCACCAACCTCCTTATAATGTCTCCATTGTCTGAAGAGCTGTCTGTGCTCTTCCTCATCTCAGGAGAAAAGACAATTCTCCCAGACGCTGAGTAAGAGGGGTTTCTGGTGGCCCCTGATGGGTTCTTGCTGGCAGTGGAGAGTTCCTGGTCATATGAAGATGCGGAGTAGTCAATGCTTGATCTGGCCCTATTAGCTGAAGGGTCCATGTTTGGACTAGTCTTATGTACAGAGACAACAGTCCCAGCTTTACTGATCCCCTCGGGAGGTTTCTGTAGTTTGGTGGAGGATTCTTGTTCAGATGAAGATTCTGAGGAGTCGGTGGGGGAGCTCACTGTCACATTCTTGGTCGAAGGTTCAGGATTAGGTTTCGTTTTAGTTACAGAGACAACAGTCCCGGATTTATTGAGCCCTTTGGGAGGTTTCTTTCGTTTGGTGGAGGATTGCTGATCAGATGAAGATTCTGAGGAGTCGGTGGGGGAGCTCACTGTCACATTCTTGGTTGAAGGTTCAGGATTAGGTTTCGTTTTATTTACAGAGACAACAGTCCCGGATTTATTGAGCCCTTTGGGAGGTTTCTTTCGTTTGGTGGAGGATTGCTGATCAGATGAAGATTCTGAGGAGTCGGTGGGGGAGCTCACTGTAGCACCTTCAGCTGGAAGCTCATGATTAGCTTGAGTCTTATTTCCGGCGACATTCCTGGATTTATGGAGCCCCTTTGGAGGTTTCTTTCGTTTGGTGGAAGACTCTCGGTTGGTTGAAGGCTCAGAGTCACTGTCAGATATCTGGTCTGAACTATCTGGAGGTTCACGGTTTGGTTTATTTCCAAGTTTAAGCGAGGTCTCTGAGGACTTCTTTACTGAGAGGGAGGGGGCGGGTTTAACTGATTTATTTGAGGGCTTCTTGTCAGAGTAGGTGAGGATGGGTTCAAGGGACATCTCTGAGGGGTTGTTTATAGAGAGAGTACCGATGTTTGTCACACATTTCCCTGATTTCTTCTTTACAGAAAGGGCAGCAAAGAGACTAAGAGTCATTGCTGAGGACGTATTTAAAGGAATGGTGGTGATGGGCTGAATAGAGACCTCACAGGGATCCTGGTGGGATATGGAGGGCTCCTGGTGTGAGGAGGAACTTGCCCTCACTCTCTTGGCTGAGGACCCTTGGTTTGATCCAAGTAAATTCAGAATTTTTTCGGCTGCTTTCAGAGAAGCTGAAACCTCTGAATGTTTCTTGTGTTTGCTCCTCCCCGAGGACTCTTCAGGGAACGCCTCCTGAGAACTTTCTTCCAGAACCTTCTTTTTCTTTTCTTTTCTCCTTGAACTCTTTGAGGACTCCTCCTGCTCACATTCATCTAGAACAACCATCTCCTTCCTTGGTTTCTTGGCTAATATGGGGGGTCTATCTTCTGCATCCTCCTCAAATCCCTGCCGGGACCTCTTCTTGGACGGGTGGGCTTGGCTGCCACTGTTCACGTCATCTTCTTCAGGATCATGTCCGTGCCACTGCACTCTGAGGGAGCAAAGAGGATAAATGAGTACGGCAGGGCAATATTCTGCTGGAGTAGGACATTGGGGGGGGGGGGGGGGGTAGGTCAGAGGTACACAGGGTAGGGTGGTGGGGGGACGTGTAGAAGCCAGGCACATACAGGAGTATGTATCAGTGTACCTAGAGGTAGGTGGCCAGTGACTCACCCCCAGATGGAGTATGTATCAGTGTGCCTAGAGGTAGGTGGACAGTGACTCACCCCCAGATGGAGTATGTATCAGTGTGCCTAGAGGTAGGTGGACAGTGACTCACCCCCAGATGGAGTATGTATCAGTGTGCCTAGAGGTAGGTGGACAGTGACTCACCCCCAGATGGAGTATGTATCAGTGTGCCTAGAGGTAGGTGGACAGTGACTCACCCCCAGATGAAGTATGTATCAGTGTGCCTAGAGGTAGGTGGACAGTGACTCACCCCCAGATGAAGTATGTATCAGTGTACCTAGAGGTAGGTGGACAGTGACTCACCCCCAGATGAAGTATGTATCAGTGTACCTAGAGGTAGGTGGGCAGTGACTCACCCCCAGATGGAGTATGTATCAGTGTGCCTAGAGGTAGGTGGGCAGTGATTCACCCCCAGATGAAGTATGTATCAGTGTGCCTAGAGGTAGATGGACAGTGACTCACCCCCAGATGAAGTATGTATCAGTGTACCTAGAGGTAGGTGGACAGTGACTCACCCCCAGATGAAGTATGTATCAGTGTACCTAGAGGTAGGTGGACAGTGACTCACCCCCAGATGAAGTATGTATCAGTGTGCCTAGAGGTAGGTGGACAGTGACTCACCCCCAGATGGAGTATGTATGTGTGCCTAGAGGTAGGTGGACAGTGACTCACCCCCAGATGAAGTATGTATCAGTGTGCCTAGAGGTAGGTGGACAGTGACTCACCCCCAGATGAAGTATGTATCAGTGTACCTAGAGGTAGGTGGGCAGTGACTCACCCCCAGATGGAGTATGTATCAGTGTGCCTAGAGGTAGGTGGACAGTGACTCACCCCCAGATGGAGTATGTATCAGTGTGCCTAGAGGTAGGTGGACAGTGACTCACCCCCAGATGGAGTATGTATCAGTGTACCTAGAGGTAGGTGGGCAGTGACTCACCTCCAGATGGAGTATGTATCAGTGTGCCTAGAGGTAGGTGGACAGTGACTCACCCCCAGATGGAGTATGTATGTGTGCCTAGAGGTAGGTGGGCAGTGACTCACCTCCAGATGAAGTATGTATCAGTGTGCCTAGAGGTAGGTGGACAGTGACTCACCTCCAGATGGAGTATGTATCAGTGTGCCTAGAGGTAGGTGGAGAGTGACTCACCTCCAGATGGAGTATGTATCAGTGTACCTAGAGGTAGGTGGACAGCGACTCACCCCCAGATGGAGTATGTATCAGTGTACCTAGAGGTAGGTGGGCAGCGACTCACCTCCAGATGGAGTATGTATCAGTGTACCTAGAGGTAGGTGGACAGCGACTCACCCCCAGATGGAGTATGTATGTGTGCCTAGAGGTAGGTGGACAGTGACTCACCCCCAGATGGAGTATGTATCAGTGTGCCTAGAGGTAGGTGGACAGTGACTCACCTCCAGATGGAGTATGTATCAGTGTACCTAGAGGTAGGTGGACAGTGACTCACCTCCAGATGAAGTATGTATCAGTGTACCTAGAGGTAGGTGGACAGCGACTCACCCCCAGATGGAGTATGTATGTGTGCCTAGAGGTAGGTGGACAGTGACTCACCCCCAGATGGAGTATGTATGTCTGCCTAGAGGTAGGTGGACAGTGACTCACCCCCAGATGGAGTATGTATGTCTGCCTAGAGGTAGGTGGGCAGTGACTCACCCCCAGATGGAGTATGTATGTCTGCCTAGAGGTAGGTGGGCAGTGACTCACCTCCAGATGGAGTATGTATGTCTGCCTAGAGGTAGGTGGGCAGTGACTCACCCCCAGATGGAGTATGTATCAGTGTGCCTAGAGGTAGGTGGACAGTGACTCACCCCCAGATGAAGTATGTATCAGTGTGCCTAGAGGTAGGTGGGCAGTGACTCACCTCCAGATGGAGTATGTATGTGTGCCTAGAGGTAGGTGGGCAGTGACTCACCCCCAGATGGAGTATGTATGTCTGCCTAGAGGTAGGTGGGCAGTGACTCACCTCCAGATGGAGTATGTATCAGTGTGCCTAGAGGTAGGTGGACAGTGACTCACCCCCAGATGGAGTATGTATGTCTGCCTAGAGGTAGGTGGACAGTGACTCACCCCCAGATGGAGTATGTATGTCTGCCTAGAGGTAGGTGGGCAGTGACTCACCCCCAGATGGAGTATGTATGTCTGCCTAGAGGTAGGTGGGCAGTGACTCACCTCCAGATGGAGTATGTATGTCTGCCTAGAGGTAGGTGGACAGTGACTCACCTCCAGATGGAGTATGTATCAGTGTGCCTAGAGGTAGGTGGACAGTGACTCACCTCCAGATGGAGTATGTATGTCTGCCTAGAGGTAGGTGGACAGTGACTCACCTCCAGATGGAGTATGTATCAGTGTGCCTAGAGGTAGGTGGACAGTGACTCACCCCCAGATGAAGTATGTATCAGTGTGCCTAGAGGTAGGTGGGCAGTGACTCACCTCCAGATGGAGTATGTATGTGTGCCTAGAGGTAGGTGGGCAGTGACTCACCTCCAGATGGAGTATGTATGTCTGCCTAGAGGTAGGTGGACAGTGACTCACCTCCAGATGGAGTATGTATCAGTGTGCCTAGAGGTAGGTGGACAGTGACTCACCCCCAGATGGAGTATGTATGTGTGCCTAGAGGTAGGTGGACAGTGACTCACCTCCAGATGTTCTCCTAATAAAGAAACTTCCTACCTACTTCCAAGAACGGGCACGTACACCGTGAATGAAAAGGGGAGGAGTCAGGTATACACATGGAAGATGTCAATATACACATCTGGATGGGAAGCCAGGGTGCCAAGGAAAGGGGAGGAGCCATGGATTTACATGACTGGGGGTGGACCTGTGAATACATATGAATGGGGAGGAGCCATGGATTCAAATGGATCACATGGCACCAGGGCAGAAGCAAAGTATACATATGAAGTGGGAGTGGCTAATCATACAAAGCAAATGACGAGGAGTAATGGATAGGAAAAAACTATACATGGGGGTAGTATACACTGGGGGAGGAGCCAAGTAAGGAACTAGGGAGAGGGAGGAGCCAGGTGTATACACAGGGGAGGAGCAAAGTATACACCTAGGGAAGGGGAGGAGTCGAGCACACACCCAGGGAAAGGGCCAATCATGCACCTAGGGAAAGGGAGGGGCCAATCATGCACCTAGGGAGAAGGGGAGGGGCCAAGCATTTGCATGGCAGGGGCACCTGATGACGTCATTGTCCCTGATGAGGCGGGCACTCTCCCCGGGGGGCAGCAGGCAGTCATGCAGGTACAGGCACAGCGCCCCCCTCTGCTCGGGGTAGTAGCGGCCCCGGATGAGGTCGGACAGGTCGGTGACGGTTCGCAGATGATCCGGGTTTAGTAACATCCACATCTGGCGGCTCTCCGGTCCGGCGGGTGGCGGGTAATCGAATCTCAACATCACCCTGATCTCCGCCATCTTTCAACACGTGACACCGTCCAGCCCGCCCACCACTTGTAACATGACCCGGGGCCCTCCCCCCACCACGTCATGTGACACCGACGGGACCAAGGATCGCCTGACAGTCACATGACCGGCCGGAGGATGAGGGTGATGGAGGCTCTGATCGTCCTGAGTGCTGCGCTACTACTGAGCCCCGCCCACGGTGAGTACCTCCCTCCCCCACTACTGAGCCCCGCCCACGGTGAGTACCTCCCTCCCCCACTACTGAGCCCCGCCCACGGTGAGTACATCCCTCCCCCACTACTGAGCCCCGCCCACGGTGAGTACCTCCCTCCCCCACTACTGAGCCCCGCCCACGGTGAGTACCTCCCTCCCCCACTACTGAGCCCCGCCCACGGTGAGTACATCCCTCCCCCACTACTGAGCCCCGCCCACGGTGAGTACCTCCCTCCCCCACTACTGAGCCCCGCCCACGGTGAGTACCTCCCTCCCCCACTACTGAGCCCCGCCCACGGTGAGTACATCCCTCCCCCACTACTGAGCCCCGCCCACGGTGAGTACCTCCCTCCCCCACTACTGAGCCCCGCCCACGGTGAGTACCTCCCTCCCCCACTACTGAGCCCCGCCCACGGTGAGTACATCCCTCCCCCACTACTGAGCCCCGCCCACGGTGAGTACCTCCCTCCCCCACTACTGAGCCCCGCCCACGGTGAGTACCTCCCTCCCCCACTACTGAGCCCTGCCCACGGTGAGTACCTCCCTCCCCCACTACTGAGCCCCGCCCACGGTGAGTACCTCCCTCCCCCACTACTGAGCCCCGCCCATGGTGAGTACCGCCCTCCCCCACTACTGAGCCCCGCCCATGTTGAGTACCTCCCCACTACTGAGCCCCGCCCATGGTGAGTACCTCCCTCCCCCACTACTGAGCCCTGCCCATGGTGAGTACCTCCCTCCCCCACTACTGAGCCCCGCCCATGGTGAGTACCTCCCCACTACTGAGCCCCGCCCACGGTGAGTACCTCCCCTCCCCACTACTGAGCCCCGCCCACGATGAGTTACACCCTACCCCACTACTGAGCCCTGCCCATGGTGAATACCTCCCTCCCCCACTTCTGAGCCCCGCCCACGGTGAGTACCGCCCTCCCCCACTACTGAGCCCCGCCCATGGTGAGTACCTCCCTCCCCCACTACTGAGCCCTGCCCACGGTGAGTACCTCCCTCCCCCACTACTGAGCCCCGCCCACGGTGAGTACCTCCCTCCCCCACTACTGAGCCCCGCCCATGGTGAGTACCTCCCTCCCCCACTACTGAGCCCTGCCCATGGTGAGTACCTCCCTCCCCCACTACTGAGCCCCGCCCACGGTGAGTTACACCC
This sequence comes from Staurois parvus, assembly GCF_062004578.1. NCBI lineage: Eukaryota > Metazoa > Chordata > Amphibia > Anura > Ranidae > Staurois > Staurois parvus. The sequence continues at coordinate 40,218 of NW_028319385.1, forward strand.
TACCCCACTACTGAGCCCCGCCCATGGTGAGTACCTCCCCACTACTGAGCCCCGCCCACGGTGAGTACCTCCCCTCCCCACTACTGAGCCCCGCCCACGGTGAGTTACACCCTACCCCACTACTGAGCCCTGCCCATGGTGAATACCTCCCTCCCCCACTTCTGAGCCCCGCCCACGGTGAGTACCGCCCTCCCCCACTACTGAGCCCCGCCCATGGTGAGTACCTCCCCACTACTGAGCCCCGCCCACGGTGAGTACCTCCCCTCCCCACTACTGAGCCCCGCCCACGGTGAGTACCCCCTCCCCCACTGCTGAGCCCTGCCCATGGTGAATACCGCCCTGCCCCACTACTGAGCCCTGCCCATGGTGAGTACCCCCCTCCCCCACTACTGAGCCCCGCCCATGGTGAGTACCCCCTCCCCCACTACTGAGCCCTGCCCACGGTGAGTACCCCCTCCCCCACTACTGAGCCCTGCCCATGGTGAGTACCCCCCTCCCCCACTTCTGAGCCCCGCCCACGGTGAGTACCCCCTTCCCCACTACGGAGCCCCACCCATGGTGAGTACCTACCCCTCCTCTACTACTGAGCCCCACCCACAGTGAGTACTTCCTCCTCCCCCACTACTGAGCCCGCCCACAGTGAGTACCTCCCCTACACACTACTGAGCCCCACCCACGGTGAGTACCCCCCTCCCACACTACTGAGCACCACCTGGGATGCCGGGACAAGATAAGCATACGTGGAGGGATGCCGGGACAAGGCGGGCACACGTGGAGGGATGCCAGGACAAGCTGGCCACACGTGGAGGGATGCCGGGACAAGCTGGCCACACGTGGAGGGATGACGGGACAAGCTGGCCACACGTGGAGGGATGCTGTTGTTTTAGTCATGGACTTAATCATCCAGTGCTTATCTGTTCCTGTCCAAAATTTATGACGCTGGCCAGCTTGTGGAATGTGCGCACATAAAGAAACTCACACTGACACGTTTGGTCTGTGAAAACTTCTCTCTAATTTATTGAAATGAAACCGTGAGCTTATATATGAAAAATGATGCGAACATCACGTGATAACAGCATAAGCATTATATTAGTCTTTGATTGGTCACTTTACAGGAAAACAATCTCCGTCATGGTATAGGTGTGATCTTCTTCAGTCTTATCTTAAAAAGAGAAAAACATTCTTTTGTCTTCCAAATCACACGATGGGAGGGGGTCTGTTCCTGTGAGCAAATATTTCTTAAGCAAGGATTTCTTAAAGTACCACAAAGCCCAGCAGGCAGAAAATATTCACACAACATATGTATTAAAGTATAAAAGTAAATATTTATATAACTTATAGAAATAGCGTATATATATATATTCAATAGGAAACGAAATAGGCATTTTACCAAATCCATCACAGTCCCCCCTTAAAATGACTATTTTACTCTGTCCCTATAAAACCTCGCTCATCTGTCCCTATAAGACCTCGCTCATCTGTCCCTATAAGACCTCGCTCATCTGTCCCTATAAGACCTCGCTCATCTGTCCCTATAAGACCTCGCTCATCTGTCCCTATAAAACCTCGCTCATCTGTCCCTATAAGACCTCGCTCATCTGTCCTTATGTACCTTGGAACTCTTTTGTGCTGCACGTTAGACAGGTGATGACTATTTCATCACCTCCCTTGCCACAGACTTTGTACATAAGGAAGTCAGATGCTATCCCTACAAAATTGTGAGATTACTATTGGCGGGGAGGGACCGTAATGGGGTGTAAGGTTTTTCTTCATCTATCATGTGGGGATCCTCTTGGTCCTGGTTCAGGAAGGTAGGTGTTCTGTTGTCTACAGCTTTGCTCATCAATTTCCTCACACATGGTATAACACAACATACAACCAGGACCAGGAGAATCAGAATTATTAGTACAGTTACCCCTATTTGGACAAGTATCTTCTGCCACCCACTCATCCAACTGAAATATTGATCCCACAAGTCTGTGATCCCTGAATTCTTTTTCAACTCAACTGACAGATCTTCCAATTTCTTCATAGACAGAGTAACCTTACCATTCGGGCCGGTATTGTCAGGAATATATGTACAACATGTTCCGGTTCCTTCTATCATTTTACAGACACCTCCTTTTTCTGCTAAAATCATGTCTAGAGCCATCCTATTCTGGAATGTCATGTAGGATGTAGGGGCTAGCTGGTCAACGATTCCTTGGAGGGCATCTCTGGTGTAATTCACAAACCTCTGTTGGTTGTATTATATGTAATTTATCCAATCTACATTTTTATTAACAGTTATCATGGGAATCAGGGATTCAAAACCTGCTTTACTTGGTCTTTGGCTTTAAGTTTATTAGACACCCCCCTTGGGACTCCAATGGCATCTACATACACATGTGGGTCAAAACTACCAGAAGGAGCTTTTTGTTTCCTCCTACGGCCAAGCGTTGGGTCAGGGGTATTCTCTGCTAGGATGTGGAGAGGCATAATGGCCTTTACAAGAGCACACTCACCAGTCCAAATCCCTTCCAATCTGGTTCTAATCTTTTGGTCCCCAGTAATCATCCATGACACATATGTATACCTGGGTCACTACTATCAGAACATGCTCGTTGTGTCAAGATCATATAGATTATGGTCATAGCACCACATGGGATCTGTACTACAGAAATAAAAGGTGTAAATAGCTACATGAGTGTTGGATGAGTTGTACCAAAATATAGTGGTGTCACCTATTTCCGTGATATCCACCTGTTGCCTCTGTCAGACTCATTAGAAAAAGGATATACAACATAGTTGTCATGGTGTAGATGACGCCTTTCCCTCAGGGTTCGGGACTTTCTTTCAGTGGGCGGCGTGTATCCAAGTGTTCTTCCCGGCCACCTTGTCAGAAGGGGCTGTGGTCAGCAGAACTTGGAATGGACCATCATATCTTGGCTCAAGGGAATGTTTCCTCATAAATGTCTTTACTAATACCCAATCTCCGGGTAATAGGCTGTGAGTTCCTGTATCTGACTCAGAATCTGGAATGGAGAAAACACTTGGACATGGATACGGGTTAATTCACGTGATAATACAGTCACATAATCAGTTAATACATCAAATTGTAATTGCAACTGTTGTGGAAAATAACAACCAAATATGGGGGCTGAGCTAAACAAAATCTCATAAGGGGACAGGGAGTGTTCTCTCTTGGTGTGTATCTGACACTAAATAGGGCAATAAACAGACTGTCTGGCCAACTCATGCCAGTCTCTTGGGCCATTTTTAGCATTCTTTCTACTTTCCCACTACTTTGGGGGTGATAGGGGGTATGGAACGCCAGAGTGACTCCTAATGCCGCCCATATTTCTATGGTTACTGAAGCTGTGAAGGCGGGGCCCTGGTCACTCTCTATCACCTCTGGAAGCCCATATCTGCATACAACCTCAGTGAGGAGTTTCTTCACAGTTGTTTTAGCAGTCCTGTTAGTTACAGCAAAGGCCTCTGGCCAACTGGAAAACATGTCCAACACCACTAGGGTGTACTCAACCGCCCACTCTTTGGCATCTTGATATGATCAATTTGTATCCTTTGAAAAGGGTATAGGGGTTTGGCCAAGTGTTTCTGTGGTGTCTTCTCTGTGCGTCCCGGATTGCATTTTGCACAGATGGCACATGTTCTGCAAAAAATTGTTCGTCAATGTGGTGATTCCAGGTGCTATATCGTACTTGTTGATGACAGAGTTCATGAGGCTCTTTGACAGATGGGCTGCTCCGTGTGCCCACTGAACTACAGCTGGAAACATATTCTTGGGTAAACAAAGCCTCTTGTTGCACTCAAACAGACCGTCTTTGAGAATAGCTCCTCTCCGTCTCCAGCTCTCTTTTTCTTCTTGACTTGCTGCTTCTTGGAGTTCCTTGAGGTAGTTTCTGTCCACAGGTAAGGTCTGTAAGGTAAACATTGGTTCCCACTCTCCGGTCACCTCTCCTTCCATTTCTGGTGGTCCCATGGCCGCTCGTTTTGCCGCCAAATCTGCCAGATTATTGCCTTTGGCTTCTGAAGAGTTTAATTTCCCATGAGCTTTTACCTTCAGAATAGCCACTTGAATGGGTAGAAGGAGTGCTTCCAGCAGTCGTCCAATGGCTGCTCCATGTCTTATGGATGTACCTGCCGCAGTCATAAATCCTCTTGCCTTCCATATGGGTCCAAAGTCATGGGCCATCCCAAAGGCGTATCTGGAGTCTGTGTAAATATTGGCTCTTTTACCTTCTGCCATTTTACATGCTGTAGTGAGGGCTTGAAGCTCTGCTTCCTGGGCAGATAAAGTTGGTGGTAATGCTCCTGCTTGTAGAATTTCAAATTCCGAGGTCACAGCATAACCTGTGTGGTACTTGCCTCCTTCATCTGCATATATGGAGCCATCCACAAAAAGTGTGTAGTCAGGGTTTTCCAGAGGAATTTCACTCACTGTAGGGAGATGTGTGGTTTCCATGCATCATTTCAAGGCAGTCATGTGGAGTAGTACAGGGGTCTCCTTCTTCACCTTCGCCTTCTTCTCCCCCCCTCAAAAAATGGCAGAAGGGTGGCTGGGTTGAGAGTGAGACACCTTTGGAGGGTCACATTGTCAGGAATGAGGAGGGAGATTTGCAACCGTAGATGTCTGGCCGTGGACAGGTGTCGGGGTTGTACTTGATTCAGGATGGCAGCAATGTCATGCGGTGCCAGAAGAAACGGGGGTGTGGTAAAACGAGGTCTGAAGTTCTGTCCAATAGTGCTTGAGCAGAGAAGACAGCTCTTAGAGATGAAGGACCACCCCTAGCTACGGGATCCAAATGACAAGAATAGTACCCAATGGGTCTGGTTTGCCCTCCATGTTCTTGAGCTAGGACCCCCGTGACGTGGCCTTGCTTTTCTGACACAGTTTGAAAGGTTTCTCATAATCTGGAAGTCCCAAGGCAGGAGCGGTGGATATTGCTTGCTTCAGCAGAATAAAATTATCCATGGCCTTGCTTGACAAGGTAAATGGCACAGACTTGAGAGCATCATAAAATGGTTGCATACGGACCGATGCATAAGGGATCCATGCCCTGCAGTAGGATATGAGTCCGAGAAAGGCATGCAGTTGTTTAGCTGCTTTAGGTTGGGGAATATCCTGGATTACAGCTACACGGTCCCCCAGTCTTGTTTGAAAATACTGCCATAAGGAGTGACACGGGTTTGCCCATTTCCTAACGAGAGTTGGGGCGTGGTGGTTGATATTCACGCTGCCCGTCTCGGGGGTCCCTGTCTTATCTGGGATATCTTGGGGCTCTGCATTCTCTTCTAAAGTGTCCCCGTTTCCCACAGTTATAACAGGTGATCCTTTCCCTGATATTTGGCAATGGTGGTGGACGAGTGTAGGTGGGATCTTCATCATTGACCACCATGAGGGGCGCTGGTTTTTTTTCCTTTTTTATTTTCTATGCCTCTGGCCACCAACAGTCATCAGACATCTTCATAGAGCGGTATTCAGGGCGGGCCACCATCAGACCTTTCCTGATATCCTCTTTGAGCCCTGAGACAAAAGCAGTTGAGAGCATGTGTGTTTGTGCCTTTTCATATTGAGAGAAGCCCAGATCATCAAAGGCCTGTATGAGTCTGGCATAATACTTCTCCACAGACTCCCCTTTATCTTGGGTGATGTCTTGAATTGTCTGATCCGCCAATTTCTCCTTTGCCCAGTCATGGAGCTGGACACAAAACTCCACGCCTGAAGAACAGGAAATAACACTTGTCAGGCAGGCATCATTGAAGGCCATCTGCATAACTGCCCAGAAAACATGTCCTGCTTTAATTTGGCATAGACTGAGCAGGTCTTTCCAAGCAGCTGAGTAAGTTTCTTGTATCTGCACTACCCTGCGGTAAAAGGGCATTGGCTGTTTCTCTGGGTCAGGCAGACTCGTCACTAAGGCCGCTGCTTGTGATGGGGTAAAAGCGACATACATTACCGGTGCCCCTTCCGGTAATCTTCAATGTCGGTGTTGTCTTGTGTACTGTTCCAGTTTAGTTTGTACTCCACTGTGCGTGGGTTTGGGAGTCAAATCTATTGGTGCCCTTGTCGCTTGCAGCTGTCGATCACTCCATTCAGATGCATCGTCATTCAATTGGACATCTGACATAGGTTTGGGAGTCATACCTATTGGCATCCTTCCTGCTTGAGGTTGTTGATCATCCGACTCGAATACATTGTCATTCATGTATCCGGCTTGTGAAGGTGACACTTCCATATTGGGGAAAACGGGAGTGTGGTAGGAACCATCCTGGTTTAGAACAGGGAGAACTGGGTATATGCCTTATTTAGGCCTTCCGGGTGTACCAAGATGGCCGGCGAACGGAAGTGCACTGGGCTGGGCAGGAAGTGACAACACAGGTGTAGCAAGATGGCTGCTAGCAGGAAGTGTACTGGGCAGGAAGGGACAAAGCAGGAGCAGCAAGATGGCTGCCATCAGGAAGTGCACTGGGCAGGGCTGGGGTGGTGGGCATAAAGTAAGCGTTAGACAAAGGGCAGGGCTGTCCCTCCCCTCCTCCACCCCACATTCCAACATAGGGCGGTGGTTTTAGCAAACTTCCAATTACAATTTTGTGATACAAATACATTATACAATTGCCATTTTCTTGAATTTCTTCCAACTATCCTTCTTTATACAACACTTTTCCAGTTCTGTACAAAACTTCTGTCAGGTTCAGCAAACCTTTATCACATAACATTCCTCTCTGTTCCTACAATGATTTATGCCAGTCCTGACCTTCAGCTTACAAACGTTCGCTACTTACTATAACTTTAACTGCTTCACTTCCTTCACAATATGACATGCCAGTAATCCTTTTCAATATTTTAACACATTAATGGTACACATAAACAGTTTATTTTTTATTTTTTCCCCTGTAGCAATACCTGTTCTGTCCACTACTCTTTGTGGATAACTTCGGCTACATTATACCAAACTTCTTGCTGTCCTCAAGCACATGTTTGTCAACTAAGACATCTTTCTTCTCTTTTTTTTTTTTTTTTTTTTGCCATACCTCCTTATCTTTAATTCCACATACTTTTCCTTTTCTCTCTCTGCAACCAGGTAACGTGCTAACATTCCTTTCTAGGGGTCTTATCAGCGTCTGACCCATCTCCTCCTGTCTCTGTCCTTCCTAACAGGAATCTAAGACACTTCACAGGCTGCTGTCCAGACTTTCCTTAACCCTTAACAAACCCCAACCTTCTGTTATGAATGGCAAACATTAGCTTACAGACACACATTTAGGACATAACATAGCAGTCTATCTTGGTGGGCTCTGAGTACAGACCACTGAGTAACTCATCATAACCCACACAAACAGTTACGGCACCCGCTGTCACACTACCGTGACGCATATCCGACACCTCCTCTGTTGTGGTCAACACACAAGGTTACCACACACCCAGAGAAATTATGTGTCAAAACCCTCAGTAGGTCCACTCCTCTTCCACCTCAAGACTGATACAGAAAAACACACAACAGAGACCCAGGCAACAGATAAGCACATGCAGGTATATTTAAATAAACTCCGGGCATACAAGGTTACCTGCCTTTATTGACCTTTAGCAGCCGTACTAGGCACAGGTATGAATCAACAACAAAGACAGGATAAGCAATGGTAAGATAGCAAAATATATCTTACCATGCTCCGAGAGGTGATCAAGCTCTCCGGCCTGTCCAGTTTGACTGACACCGAACGCCTTTTCATGGCGGCTGGCTGCAGGTTCATTATTCAGTTCCCGGGTTTCTTGGCACCAAATTGTTTTAGTCTTGGACTTAATCATCCAGTGCTTATCTGTTCCTGTCCAAAATTTATGACGCTGGCCAGCTTGTGGAATGTGCGCACATAAAGAAACTCACACTGACACCTTTGGTCTGTGAAAACTTCTCTCTAATTTATTGAAATGAAACCGTGAGCTTATATATGAAAAATGATGCGAACATCACGTGATAACAGCATCAGCATTATATTAGTCTTTGATTGGTCACTTTACAGGAAAACAATCTCCGTCATGGTATAGGTGTGATCTTCTTCAGTCTTATCTTAAAAAGAGAAAAACATTCTTTTGTCTTCCAAATCACACGATGGGAGGGGGTCTGTTCCTGTGAGCAAATATTTCTTAAGCAAGGATTTCTTAAAGTACCACAAAGCCCAGCAGGCAGAAAATATTCACACAACATATGTATTAAAGTATAAAAGTAAATATTTATAAAACTTATAGAAATAGCGTATATATATATATATTCAATAGGAAACGAAATAGGCATTTTACCAAATCCATCACACCGGGACAAGATAAGCATACGTGGAGGGATGCCGGGACAAGATGGGCACACGTGGAGGGATGACGGGACAAGATGGGCACACGTGGAGGGATGCCGGGACAAGATGGGCACACGTGGAGGGATGACGGGACAAGATGGGCACACGTGGAGGGATGACGGGACAAGATGGGCACACGTGGAGGGATGCCGGGACAAGGCGGACACACGTGGAGGGATGCCGGGACAAGCTGGCCACATGTGGAGGGATGCCGGGACAAGGCGGGCACACGTGGAGGGATGCCAGGACAAGCTGGCCACACGTGGAGGGATGCCGGGACAAGCTGGCCACACGTGGAGGGATGCCGGGACAAGGCGGGCACACGTGGAGGGATGCCGGGACAAGGCGGGCACACGTGGAGGGATGCCGGGACAAGCTGGCCACATGTGGAGGGATGCCGGGACAAGCTGGCCACACGTGGAGGGATGCCGGGACAAGCTGGCCACACGTGGAGGGATGCCGGGACAAGGCGGGCACACGTGGAGGGATGCCGGGACAAGGCGGGCACACGTGGAGGGATGCCGGGACAAGGCGGGCACACGTGGAGGGATGCCGGGACAAGCTGGCCACACGTGGAGGGATGCCGGGACAAGCTGGCCACACGTGGAGGGATGCCGGGACAAGGCGGGCACACGTGGAGGGATGCCGGGAGAAGGCGGGCACACGTGGAGGGATGCCGGGACAAGGCGGGCACACGTGGAGGGATGCCGGGACAAGCTGGCCACACGTGGAGGGATGCCGGGACAAGCTGGCCACACGTGGAGGGATGCCGGGACAAGGCGGGCACACGTGGAGGGATGCCGGGACAAGGCGGGCACACGTGGAGGGATGCCGGGACAAGCTGGCCACATGTGGAGGGATGCCGGGACAAGCTGGCCACACGTGGAGGGATGCCGGGACAAGCTGGCCACACGTGGAGGGATGCCGGGACAAGGCGGGCACACGTGGAGGGATGCCGGGACAAGGCGGGCACACGTGGAGGGATGCCAGGACAAGGCGGGCACACGTGGAGGGATGCCGGGACAAGGCGGGCACACGTGGAGGGATGCCGGGACAAGGCGGGCACACGTGGAGGGATGCCGGGACAAGGCGGGCACATCTGGATGGACCATTGGCATTGCTGGGTATGGGGTGATTTATCTATATCAGTGATCGGTAACTTGTGATCTGCCCGACTTTTTCTGCTCCTCGGCTCACCCTATTGTTAGGGCATTTTTCTCCTCTTCCAGTGTGACCCAGGAGGGTCAGAAGGTTAGACCTCTCTGGTGACCACCCCTCCCCTCTCCACTTTCTTCAACTCTCTCCTGGTTCCCCTCCATCCTATCACAGCGCTTCTTCAGTGTTACTGATAGCTGTCTCCTCCCCTCCCTCTCTGTAGGGGTCCCCCAAGGCTTTGACCACACACCTCTTCTCCATCTACACCTCTTCTCCATCTACACCTCTTCTCCATCTACACCTCTTCTCCATCTACACCTCTTCTCCATCTACACCTCTTCTCTAGGTCACTTGACCTCCCACCACGGCCTCAAATCTGCCTGTGTACTCCTCACCTCCTCCATCTCCTATCACTGACATATCAGTCTGGATGTCACTTCCTCACATTCAGTCTATCCAAAGCTCCTAATATAATGATACCCCTGTGGGGGGTCAGCCTGGGGCCGGTTTAGGAAGGGGTTAAAACGGTAGTAAAAACAAAAGCCTTTCTCTCTGCAAGAGAACATCATAATGTAGTATGACGATGACATCACTCCTGTGTGAGTCACTGAACTTTCTGCCAAGAGTCTTTTTACCCCTCTGGTCCTGACACCCTTCCATATTACATTGTATCCATATTGTCTCCTCTATAATGTGAAGTGCTGCACTTATTCTGGATTCAACAGATGTGACAGGCTTGGTCAGACGTGTTTTTGAGGAAAAAAACTGCATTATATGCAGATGATGTCCTCTTGTTCCTTCTAGTATCCAGACATCTCTTCCAGCAGTAATGAGGTATGTTGATGAATCTGGGAAATTTCCAGGCCTTGGCATAATCTGGGAGAAATCATTGTTAATGCCATTGGACCCTTTGTCATCTCCCTCACCATCTACACTAAGAGTTGTGTCCTCTATGAAGTCCTTGGAGGTGACAGTATCTACTCCAGTACCATTGGACCCTTTGTCATCTCCCTTACCATCCACACTGAGTTGTGTCATGTATGAAGTCCTTGGAAGTGACAGTATCTACTCCAGTACCATTGGACCCTTTGTCATCTCCCTCACCATCTACACTAAGAGTTGTGTCCTCTATGAAGTCCTTGGAGGTGACAGCATCTACTTCAGTGCCATTGGACCCTTTGTCATCTCCCTCACCATCTACACTAAGAGTTGTGTCATGTATGAAGTCCTTGGAGGTGACAGCATCTACTTCAGTACCATTGGACCCTTTGTCATCTCCCTCACCATCCACACTGAGTTGTGTCATGTATGAAGTCCTTGGAGGTGACAGCATCTACTTCAGTACCATTGGACCCTTTTCATCTCCCTCACCATCTACGCTAAGAGTTGTGTCATGTATGAAGTCCTTGGAGGTGACAGTATCTACTCCAGTACCATTGGACCCTTTGTCATCTCCCTTACCATCCACACTGAGTTGTGTCATGTATGAAGTCCTTGGAGGTGACAGCATCTACTCCAGTGTCATTGGACCCTTTGTCATCTCCCTTACCATCTACACTAAGAGTTGTGTCCTCTATGAAGTCCTTGGAGGTGACAGTATCTACTTCAGTTCAGGCATTTGTCCCAGATAATATCGCCCCATTGTTGTCTAGATTTCAAAGTAAACCTTGGAGTAAGTTACGTTTATCTTTGGTAGGTCGTGTAAACTTACTTAAGATGATATGGATGCTCCAACTCTGATGTTTTCAATGTTCCTCCCCAGATTAGATTCCTCTGTGGTTCCCCATAAAAAATTGGAGACACTACAACATCCCAGTGATGCTGGAGGATTGGAAGTCCCCAACTCAAGGTTATATTTTTTTGGCAGCTCAAATGCAGCACCTTGCGGGTTGGGAATCTGAAAGACCTCCTAGGGCTGCTCAATGACTATTTTCTTTGATCTTCAAGGGCTGGGCACCATTGCATGTTTTGGAAGGGGCATTGGGGGGCGCTTCATTAACTGCTATGCCTACTTTGTAAGGTGTGGGAGGAAACGAAGACAATGATAGGGATGTCTAACCTCACTAGATATACTGCAATATGGGGAAATGATCAGCTTCCTGAGCTTCTGGTTCTGCAGGGCTTTCAGAGATGGAAAAGATCACGGGTCTCTACCGTAGCACACCCCTGAGAATGGAACCCCTAAAACATCTGAGCAGTTGAGGACAGAGTTTTCGTCACCTCAAAGGTGGTTTTATCCATTTCTTCAACTTCGTCATGTGCTATCAGCTCAATTCTCCTCTGCGGTTGTGTTTTTATTTCCCTCCTCCATCACTGGACAGAATAGTTCAAGCAACATCAACCAAGGGACTTATCTCGGAAACCTATGTAGATCTAGTAAAGAAATTCCTGATCCCGTCCAGGGTAGGATGGGACCAGGATATCAGTTCCCTCTCGCAGGAAGTCTGGGGGAGGATCCTTCAGACCTCCTCTGGTGTCTTGTTCTCCATCACATAGATGAACACACATTTGTATTCTTCATATGGTGTATAGAACCCCTTCATTTCTCCATACCATAGCTATGAAACCTCCCCCACTTCCCTCTCACCCAGGGTGAGTGCCCCCCCCCCCACTTACTTCTCACCCAGGGTTAGTGCCCCCTGTAGCAATTATGCACACAGAGATGGACGCGGTCATCCAGTTTGCTCCAAACCCTCCATCTTGTATCTCTCTCTCCTCCAAAATCCCCCCTCCCTCTCTGTTGAGTGACATGTGGTCTGTTTGATGCAGAGATCACCGGAAATCAGGCTCAGGGGGAGAGCTCCAGGGCTATAAAATCCCAACTGATCTGGTGCCCAGATGTCTGTTAGCGTCTCAATCTGGGATATCGTAAAGCCATAAAACCAAGTCCTTCACTGAGCTCAAAGACATTCCAGGTAGTCGTAAAACGGACTCACATTTAAACATCCCCTTTTCCCCTATGATTTCATATCTTGGATTATGAAAGACTTACATAAAAACCAGGCATATATTTAGATTGGTCACTTTAATACAAGTTGCCTGATATATTACACCCCCTAGCTGACATCTACAGGAGAGCAGAAAATGATATCTCCTTAACCGTCACAACAGGTATGGCATATTTCATACATAGACGTTCAGCAGATGCGTCTGCATATTAATCTACTAGTGGCAAGGCTGCCAAACGCACCAAGGGTAAGTTATGGGTCATGATATAAGCGGTGAGGGATTTTGGTTCAAGCTGGGACCTCTGTCCACACCTCCCTCCCCAAATGAGGCGATTGATTCTCTGCTTCAAGGAGACACCCTGCTGAGTTCCTAGAAAAGCTGTTATGCTTGGAGCAGAGAGCTAAGCTGAATTGAAGTTGAAGAAGCTCCCTTTTAACATCGAAACAAACTTTGGGAGACAGCCCTTTTGCTCAGAAAACCTGAAAGCTGCTTAACTAAGGCAAGTACTCTATCTCTCTAAACTCCTTTCTGTTATCTCTTTGCTGTGTTATTGTTCTCTGTATATTTATATATATATATATTGGCTACATCTTTTCTGTAAATATTTTTATTGCACCCTTTTGACCTTTTAGTAATAAATCTTACTTTCTGAAAGTGTTGAACTGTTTCTAAAGCTCTTTAATGCAAACTAAGCACCCCTGCCTCTGAAGAGCGCTACTGTGTGTTTTTAAACGTCTGCATACATCTGCCTGCTGTGACCGTGGTATACAAACGATTATTCAACCATCATAGTGTTATTGCTGATATTGCCGAGTTTCCTCTCTCTCTGTACAAAAAGGAGGTGGTGGCAGTGTGAAGGGTTAATTGCCTAATTAACCTGACCCAGTAACAATCGCTCCCAGGCTGCCGGTAGACCACAGATTGTGGTCCATTAGCTGGACAATCTTTGTGCAGGTTGCAGGTGCAGCTGGGCGTGGCATTGTTACGCACGTGACTTCGCGGTTTAGATTGGCTAGTCCTTCGGTCACGAGTTTGGTGAGAAGGGCTGGGGTCTGATGCTGCGACTGGCACCCCCCCCCCACTTCCCTCTCACCCAGGGTAAGTGCCCCCCCCAGTTCCCTCTCACCCAGGGTTAGTGCCCACCCCACTTCCCTCTCACCCAGGGTGAGTGCCCCCCCCCCACTTCTCTCTCACCCAGGGTTAGTGCCCCCCCCCCCAGTTCCCTCTCACCCAGGGTTAGTCCCCACCCCACTTCCCTCTCACCCAGGGTGAGTGCCCCACCCCTTATTCCCTCTACTACCCTCAATATTTTTCCTTTCTCTTCCCTTCCCTGTCGTGACATTTGTCAGGTGACTGTCTGTGCTCTCCTCTGATAGGTGGGGCAGCAAAGGAGGAATGGAACTATGTGTCAGTGAGGAAGAATGCCAACATGTTCTGGTGGCTGTACTATGCCGATCACCCCACCAAGAACTACACCCAGGTGCCGCTTGTCATGTGGCTGCAGGTGACTACATGTCCTGTTTGTCCTTCTGTGTGTCCCGTGTCTGTCCTCCCATGTCTGTCCCCATGTCCCGTGTCTGTCCTCCTGTGTCCCGTGTCTGTCCTCCTGTGTCTGTCCTCGTGTCCCGTGTCTGTCCTCCTGTGTCCCGTGTCTGTCCTCCTGTGTCCCGTGTCTGTCCTCCTGTGTCCCGTGTCTGCCCTCCTGTGTCCCGTGTCTGCCCTCCTGTGTCCTGTGTCTGTCCTCTTGTGTCCCATGTCTGTACTTCTGTGTCTGCCCTCCTGTGTCCCGTGTCTGTCCTCCTGTGTCCCGTGTCTGTACTTCTGTGTCTGTGCTGTGCTCCTGTGTCCCGTGTCTGTCCTCCTGTGTCTAGTACCTGTCTTTCCCTTCCTCCTCTTTCCATCCAATCAGCTCTCCTGTCCTCCCTCAGGGTGGTCCTGGAGGTTCCGGTTGCGGGTTCGGGAATTTTGCAGAGATTGGACCCCTCGATGTTAATCTGAAGCCTCGAAACAGCAGCTGGGTATGTCACCGCATGGAACGTTCTACAAGCTGTAGGTTGCCATTCTTTTGACCCCTCCCTCTTTCCCACTATATGCTCCTTACACCCCTCCCCCTTTACCAGGCACTGGTCCTCATACTTATCACCCCTCTCCCTGTTCCCACAAAATCCCCATCATCCCTACACCCCTCCCTCGTTCCTGGTACAGGAAGTCCCCATCCTTCTGACCCTCCCCCTTTCCAACTCTATCACCCCGATGCAGTTAGCCATCCTCTTGATCTCTCCCTTTTCCCCATAATATCCCCCAGGTTCCGGTCCCCTAGTCTCCTCCTGACTCCTCCCACTATATCTCCCAGATTCCGGTCCCCGAGTCTCCTGCTGGGTTCATGATATATCCCCCAGATTCCGGTCCCCGAGTCTCTTCCTCGGTTCATGATATATCCCCGAGATTCCGGTCCCCGAGTCTCCTCCTGGGTTCATGATATATCCCCCAGATTCCGGTCCCCGAGTCTCTTCCTGGGTTCATGATATATACCCAGATTCCGGTCCCCGAGTCTCCTCCTGGGTTCATGATATATCCCCCAGATTCTGGTCCCCGAGTCTCCTCCTGGGTTCATGATATATCCCCCAGATTCTGGTCCCCGAGTCTCCTCCTGGGTTCATGATATATCCCCCAGATTCCGGTCCCCGAGTCTCCTCCCACTATATCTCCCAGATTCCGGTCCCCGAGTCTCCTCCTGGGTTCATGATATATCCCCCAGATTCTGGTCCCCGAGTCTCTTCCTCGGTTCATGATATATCCCCGAGATTCCGGTCCCCGAGTCTCCTCCTGGGTTCATGATATATCCCCCAGATTCCGGTCCCCGAGTCTCCTCCTGGGTTCATGATATATCCCCCAGATTCTGGTCCCCGAGTCTCTTCCTCGGTTCATGATATATCCCCGAGATTCCGGTCCCCGAGTCTCCTCCTGGGTTCATGATATATCCCCCAGATTCCGGTCCCCGAGTCTCTTCCTGGGTTCATGATATATACCCAGATTCCGGTCCCCGAGTCTCCTCCTGGGTTCATGATATATCCCCCAGATTCTGGTCCCCGAGTCTCCTCCTGGGTTCATGATATATCCCCCAGATTCTGGTCCCCGAGTCTCCTCCTGGGTTCATGATATATCCCCCAGATTCCGGTCCCCGAGTCTCCTCCCACTATATCTCCCAGATTCCGGTCCCCGAGTCTCCTGCTGGGTTCATGATATATCCCTCAGATTCCGGTCCCCGAGTCTCCTCCTGGGTTCATGATATATCCCCCAGATTCCGGTCCCCGAGTCTCTTCCTGGGTTCATGATATATCCCCGAGATTCCGGTCCCCGAGTCTCCTCCTGGGTTCATGATATATCCCCGAGATTCCGGTCCCCGAGTCTCCTCCTGGGTTCATGATATATCCCCCAGATTCCGGTCCCCGAGTCTCCTCCTGGGTTCATGATATATCCCCCAGATTCCGGTCCCCGAGTCTCCTCCTGGGTTCATGATATATCCCCCAGATTCCGGTCCCCGAGTCTCTTCCTGGGTTCATGATATATCCCCCAGATTCCGGTCCCCGAGTCTCCTCCTGGGTTCATGATATATCCCCCAGATTCCGGTCCCCGAGTCTCCTCCTGGGTTCATGATATATCCCCCAGATTCCGGTCCCCGAGTCTCTTCCTGGGTTCATGATATATCCCCCAGATTCCGGTCCCCGAGTCTCCTCCTGGTTTCATGATATATCCCCCAGATTCCGGTCCCCGAGTCTCCTCCTGGGTTCATGATATATCCCCCAGATTCCGGTCCCCAAGTCTCCTCCTTGGTTCATGATATATCCCCCAGATTACGGTCCCCGAGTCTCCTCCTGGGTTCATGATATATCCCCGAGATTCCGGTCCCCGAGTCTCCTCCTGGGTTCATGATATATCCCCCAGATTCCGGTCCCCAAATCTCCTCCTGACTCCTCCCACTATGTCTCCCAGATTCCGGTCCCCTAGTCTCCTCCTGGGTTCATGATATATCCCCCAGATTCCGGTCCCCGAGTCTCCTCCTGGGTTCATGATATATCCCCCAGATTCCGGTCCCCAAGTCTCCTCCTGGGTTCATGATATATCCCCCAGATTCCGGTCCCCGAGTCTCTTCCTGGGTTCATGATATATCCCCCAGATTCCGGTCCCCGAGTCTCCTCCTGGGTTCATGATATATCCCCCAGATTCCGGTCCCCAAGTCTCCTCCTGGGTTCATGATATATCCCCCAGATTCCGGTCCCCAAGTCTCTTTTTGGTTTCATGATATATCCCCAGGTACAGGTCCCCATTCTCCTGGGTTCATGATATATCCTCCAGGTACAGGTCCCCATCCTCCTGACTCCTCCCACTATACCCCCCAGGTACAGGTTCCCATCCTTGTTACTCCTCCTGCTATATCCCCCACGTACAGGTCCCCATCCTCCTGACTCCTCCCACTATAAACCCCAGGTACAGGTTCCCATCCTCCTGACTCCTCCCACGATATCCCCCAGGTACAGGTCCCCATCCTCCTGACTCCTCCCACAATATCCCCCAGGTACAGGTTCCCATCCTCCTGACTCCTCCCGTGATATCCTCCAGGTACAGGTCCCCATCCTCCTGACTCCTCCCACTATACCCCCCAGGTACAGGTTCCCATCCTTGTTACTCCTCCTGCTATATCCCCCACGTACAGGTCCCCATCCTCCTGACTCCTCCCACTATAAACCCCAGGTACAGGTTCCCATCCTCCTGACTCCTCCCACGATATCCCCCAGGTACAGGTTCCCATCCTCCTGACTCCTCCCACGATATCCCCCAGGTACAGGTCCCCATCCTCCTGACTCCTCCCACAATATCCCCCAGGTACAGGTTCCCATCCTCCTGACTCCTCCCACGATATCCCCTAGGTACAGGTTCCCATCCTCCTGACTCCTCCCACGATATCCCCCAGGTACAGGTCCCCATCCTCCTGACTCCTCCCACAATATCCCCCAGGTACAGGTTCCTATCCTCCTGACTCCTCCCACGATATCCCCCAGGTACAGGTTCCCATCCCCCTGATATAGATCCCTGTCCCCCTGACCCCGCCCCCTTTCCTGGTGTAGGTTGCCATGTTTCTGACTGTTTCTGGCACGTCCCTCAGGTGCAGGTTGCCAGTCTGCTGTTTGTGGACAATCCTGTGGGCACCGGATATAGCTACACGACAGATAGCGGAGCGTTTGCCAGGGACGTGGACATGGTCTCTAAAGACATGCTGGTTCTTCTCAAAGAATTCTTCCACTCAAAACCGGATTTCCAGGTGAGTGGTTGCAGCGGATGTAGGTAATAGGAAATGCCATGTTCCTGGCACTGGGGATAATTTGTTCCAGTTGCAGCACAACATGATACATTGTAACCCTATCTGTAGGGACACGCTGTGCACACTGAGAGACTCTTGTCTTGTTACCGGATATCTTCTGGCTGCGAAGACTTGTGGCTCCACCATCAGGGCATGTGAGGGAAATGACTTACACAGCTACAGAGGGGACATGCAGATCCTGAGTGGCCCCCTGCGTGTAGGTGGGTCCTGAGTGGCCCCCCCATGTGTGGCCCTCTGGATGAAGGCGGGTCTCATCTGTATGACCTCCATCACACTGCACCAAAATTGTGCACTTGGGCTGTATTTCAGCCCCCTCTCCACCTTCACAGGCACAGTGGTGCTCTGAGCCAAGCACAGCACATTCAGCATGCCGCTCACTTTCATGGCTCCCCGTGGGAGGGTGCTGGGGGTGCGGCCCATACGGGTGTCTCCTATAATCTCCTTACACTGTGACACCTCTGTGTGATCCCTACGATTTGTCCCCACAGGCAATCCCCTTCTACATCTTCTCAGAGTCATACGGAGGCAAGATGGCGGCAGTGATCTCCCTGGCACTACACGAGGTAAGATCCCCGGCATAGTCCGGCTGGATGGACCCGGGAAGTGCACACAAACCTTCAGCAGGGAAGGGAGGCGGCTTCCAATTTGCCACGCCCCCAGTTCATTTTAACTGCTTTTTACACAAGAAATGTTTTCTGTCTTCATTATTTTCATCGCTCACTTGGTGGGCGGCGTGTATGGTCATCGTCTAGAAGGGACCCCTCCTCTATCATGTCTCAGATATTGGAGCCCCGTGTATGGTCATCGTCTAGAAGGGACCCCTCCTCTATCATGTCTCAGATATTGGAGTCCCGTGTATGGTCATCGTCTAGAAGGGACCCCTCCTCTATCATGTCTCAGATATTGGAGTCCCGTGTATGGTCATCGTCTAGAAGGGACCCCTCCTCTATCATGTCTCAGATATTGGAGTCCCGTGTATGGTCATTGTCTAGAAGGGACCCCTCCTCTATCATGTCTCAGATATTGGAGCCCCGTGTATGGTCATCGTCTAGAAGGGACCCCTCCTCTATCATGTCTCAGATATTGGAGTCCCGTGTATGGTCATCGTCTAGAAGGGACCCCTCCTCTATCATGTCTCAGATATTGGAGCCCCGTGTATGGTCATCGTCTAGAAGGGACCCCTCCTCTATCATGTCTCAGATATTGGAGTCCCGTGTATGGTCATCGTCTAGAAGGGACCCCTCCTCTATCATGTCTCAGATATTGGAGTCCCGTGTATGGTCATCGTCTAGAAGGGACCCGTCCTCTATCACGTCTCAGATATTGGAGTCCCGTGTATGGTCATCGTCTAGAAGGGACCCCTCCTCTATCATGTCTCAGATATTGGAGCCCCGTGTATGGTCATCGTCTAGAAGGGACCCCTCCTCTATCATGTCTCAGATATTGGAGTCCCGTGTATGGTCATCGTCTAGAAGGGACCCCTCCTCTATCATGTCTCAGATATTGGAGTCCCGTGTATGGTCATCGTCTAGAAGGGACCCCTCCTCTATCATGTCTCAGATATTGGAGTCCCGTGTATGGTCATTGTCTAGAAGGGACCCCTCCTCTATCATGTCTCAGATATTGGAGCCCCGTGTATGGTCATCGTCTAGAAGGGACCCCTCCTCTATCATGTCTCAGATATTGGAGTCCCGTGTATGGTCATCGTCTAGAAGGGACCCCTCCTCTATCATGTCTCAGATATTGGAGCCCCGTGTATGGTCATCGTCTAGAAGGGACCCCTCCTCTATCATGTCTCAGATATTGGAGTCCCGTGTATGGTCATCGTCTAGAAGGGACCCCTCCTCTATCATGTCTCAGATATTGGAGTCCCGTGTATGGTCATCGTCTAGAAGGGACCCGTCCTCTATCACGTCTCAGATATTGGAGTCCCGTGTATGGTCATCGTCTAGAAGGGACCCCTCCTCTATCACGTCTCAGATATTGGAGTCCCGTGTATGGTCATCGTCTAGAAGGGACCCCTCCTCTATCATGTCTCAGATATTGGAGTCCCGTGTATGGTCATCGTCTAGAAGGGACCCCTCTTCTATCATGTCTCAGATATTGGAGTCCCGTGTATGGTCATCGTCTAGAAGGGACCCCTCCTCTATCATGTCTCAGATATTGGAGTACCGTGTGTGGTCATCGTCTAGAAGGGACCCCTCCTCTATCATGTCTCAGATATTGGAGTCCCGTGTGTGGTCATCGTCTAGAAGGGACCCGTCCTCTATCATGTCTCAGATATTGGAGTCCCGTGTGTGGTCATCGTCTAGAAGTGACCCCTCCTCTATCATGTCTCAGATATTGGAGTCCCGTGTATGGTCATCGTCTAGAAGGGACCCCTCCTCTATCATGTCTCAGATATTGGAGTCCCGTGTATGGTCATCGTCTAGAAGGGACCCCTCTTCTATCATGTCTCAGATATTGGAGTCCCGTGTATGGTCATCGTCTAGAAGGGACCCCTCCTTTATCATGTCTCAGATATTGGAGTCCCGTGTATGGTCATCGTCTAGAAGGGACCCCTCCTCTATCATGTCTCAGATATTGGAGTCCCGTGTGTGGTCATCGTCTAGAAGGGACCCCTCCTCTATCATGTCTCAGATATTGGAGTCCCGTGTATGGTCATCGTCTAGAAGGGACCCCTCCTCTATCATGTCTCAGATATTGGAGTCCCGTGTATGGTCATCGTCTAGAAGTGACCCCTCCTCTATCATGTCTTAGATATTGGGAGTCCCGTGTATGGTCATCGTCTAGAAGGGACCCCTCCTCTATCATGTCTTAGATATTGGTGTCCCGTGTATAGTCATCGTCTAGAAGGGACCCCTCCTCTATCATGTCTCAGATATTGGAGCCCCATGTATGGTCATCGTCTAGAGGGGACCCCTCCTCTATCATGTCTCAGATATTGGAGTCCCGTGTATGGTCATCGTCTAGAAGGGACCCCTCCTCTATCACGTCTCAGATATTTGAGTCCCGTGTATGGTCATCGTCTAGAAGGGACCCCTCCTCTATCATGTCTCAGATATTGGAGTCCTGTGTATGGTCATCGTCTAGAAGGGACCCCTCCTCTATCACGTCTCAGATATTGGAGTCCCGTGTATGGTCATCGTCTAGAAGGGACCCCTCCTCTATCACGTCTCAGATATTGGAGCCCCATGTATGGTCATCGTCTAGAGGGGACCCCTCCTCTATCATGTCTCAGATATTGGAGTCCCGTGTATGGTCATCGTCTAGAAGGGACCCCTCCTCTATCACGTCTCAGATATTTGAGTCCCGTGTATGGTCATCGTCTAGAAGGGACCCCTCCTCTATCACGTCTCAGATATTGGAGTCCCGTGTATGGTCATCGTCTAGAAGGGACCCCTCCTCTATCACGTCTCAGATATTGGAATCCCGTGTATGGTCATCGTCTAGAAGGGACCCCTCCTCTATCATGTCTCAGATATTGGAGTCCCGTGTATGGTCATCGTCTAGAAGGGACCCCTCCTCTATCATGTCTCAGATATTGGAGTCCCGTGTATGGTCATCGTCTAGAAGGGACCCCTCCTCTATCATGTCTTAGATATTGGGAGTCCCGTATATGGTCATCGTCTAGAAGGGACCCCTCCTCTATCATGTCTTAGATATTGGTGTCCCGTGTATAGTCATCGTCTAGAAGTGACCCCTCCTCTATCATGTCTCAGATATTGGAGCCCCGTGTATGGTCATCGTCTAGAGGGGACCCCTCCTCTATCATGTCTCAGATATTTGAGTCCCGTGTGTGGTCATCGTCTAGAAGGGACCCCTCCTCTATCATGTCTCAGATATTGGAGTCCCGTGTGTGGTCATCGTCTAGAAGGGACCCCTCCTCTATCATGTCTCAGATATTGGAGTCCCGTGTGTGGTCATCGTCTAGAAGGGACCCCTCCTCTATCATGTCTCAGATATTGGAGTCCCGTGTATGGTCATCGTCTAGAAGGGACCCCTCTTCTATCATGTCTCAGATATTGGAGTCCCGTGTATGGTCATCATCTAGAAGGGACCCCTCCTCTATCATGTCTCAGATATTGGAGTCCCGTGTATGGTCATCGTCTACAAGTGACCCGTCCTCTATCATGTCTCAGATATTGGAGTCCCGTGTATGGTCATCGTCTAGAAGGGACCCCTCCTCTATCATGTCTCAGATATCGGAGTCCCGTGTGCAGTTGTCATCTAGAAGTGACCCCTCCTCTATCATGTCTCAGATATTGGAGCCCCATGTATGGTCATCGTCTAGAAGGGACCCCTCCTCTCACATGTCTCAGATATTGGAGTCCCGTGTATGGTCATCGTCTAGAAGGGACCCGTCCTCTATCACGTCTCAGATATTGGAGTCCCGTGTGTGGTCATCGTCTAGAAGGGACCCCTCCTCTATCATGTCTCAGATATTGGAGTCCCGTGTATGGTCATCGTCTAGAAGGGACCCGTCCTCTATCACGTCTCAGATATTGGAGTCCCGTGTATGGTAATCGTCTACAAGTGACCCGTCCTCTATCACGTCTCAGATATTGGAGTCCCGTGTATGGTCATCGTCTAGAGGGGACCCCTCCTCTATCACGTCTCAGATATTGGAGTCCCGTGTATGGTCATCGTCTAGAAGGGACCCCTCCTCTATCACGTCTCAGATATTTGAGTCCCGTGTATGGTCATCGTCTAGAAGGGACCCCTCCTCTATCACGTCTCAGATATTTGAGTCCCGTGTATGGTCATCGTCTAGAAGGGACCCCTCCTCTATCACGTCTCAGATATTTGAGTCCTGTGTATGGTCATCGTCTAGAAGGGACCCCTCCTCTATCATGTCTCAGATATTGGAGCCCCATGTGTGGTCATCGTCTAGAAGGGACCCCTCCTCTATCATGTCTCAGATATTGGAGTCCCGTGTATGGTCATCGTCTAGAAGGGACCCCTCCTCTATCATGTCTCAGATATTGGAGTCCCGTGTATGGTCATCGTCTAGAAGGGACCCCTCCTCTATCATGTCTCAGATATTGGAGTCCCGTGTATGGTCATCATCTAGAAGTGACCCCTCCTCTATCATGTCTTAGATATTGGGAGTCCCGTGTATGGTCATCGTCTAGAAGGGACCCCTCCTCTATCATGTCTCAGATATTGGAGTCCCGTGTATGGTCATCATCTAGAAGTGACCCCTCCTCTCTCATGTCTTAGATATTGGGAGTCCCGTGTATGGTCATCGTCTAGAAGGGACCCCTCCTCTATCATGTCTTAGATATTGGTGTCCCGTGTATGGTCATCATCTAGAAGTGACCCCTCCTCTATCATGTCTTAGATATTGGGAGTCCCGTGTATGGTCATCGTCTAGAAGGGACCCCTCCTCTATCATGTCTTAGATATTGGGAGTCCCGTGTATGGTCATCGTCTAGAAGGGACCCCTCCTCTATCATGTCTCAGATATTGGAGTCCCGTGTATGGTCATCGTCTAGAAGGGACCCCTCCTCTATCATGTCTCAGATATTGGAGTCCCGTGTATGGTCATCGTCTAGAAGGGACCCCTCCTCTATCATGTCTTAGATATTGGGAGTCCCGTGTATGGTCATCGTCTAGAAGTGACCCCTCCTCTATCATGTCTCAGATATTGGAGTCCCGTGTATGGTCATCGTCTAGAAGGGACCCCTCCTCTCACATGTCTCAGATATTGGAGTCCCGTGTATGGTCATCGTCTAGAAGTGACCCCTCCTCTATCACGTCTCAGATATTGGAGTCCCGTGTATGGTCATCCTCTAGAAGTGACCCGTCCTCTATCATGTCTCAGATATTGGAGTACCGTGTATGGTCATCGTCTAGAAGGGACCCCTCCTCTATCATGTCTCAGATATTGGAGTCCCGTGTGTGGTTATCGTCTAGAAGGGACCCGTCCTCTATCATGTCTCAGATATTGGAGTCCCGTGTATGGTCATCGTCTAGAAGGGACCCCTCCTCTATCATGTCTCAGATATTGGAGTCCCGTGTATGGTCATCGTCTAGAAGGGACCCCTCCTCTATCATGTCTCAGATATTGGAGTCCCGTGTATGGTCATCGTCTAGAAGGGACCCCTCTTCTATCATGTCTCAGATATTGGAGTCCCGTGTATGGTCATCGTCTAGAAGGGACCCCTCCTCTATCATGTCTCAGATATTGGAGTCCCGTGTATGGTCATCGTCTAGAAGGGACCCCTCCTCTATCATGTCTTAGATATTGGTGTCCCGTGTATGGTCATCGTCTAGAAGTGACCCCTCCTCTATCATGTCTCAGATATTGGAGCCCCATGTATGGTCATCGTCTAGAGGGGACCCCTCCTCTATCATGTCTCAGATATTGGAGTCCCGTGTATAGTCATCGTCTAGAAGTGACCCCTCCTCTATCATGTCTCAGATATTGGAGCCCCATGTATGGTCATCGTCTAGAGGGGACCCCTCCTCTATCATGTCTCAGATATTGGAGTCCCGTGTATAGTCATCGTCTAGAAGGGACCCCTCCTCTATCATGTCTCAGATATTGGAGTCCCATGTATGGTCATCGTCTAGAAGGGACCCCTCCTCTATCATGTCTTAGATATTGGTGTCCCGTGTATGGTCATCGTCTAGAAGTGACCCCTCCTCTATCATGTCTCAGATATCGGAGTCCCGTGTGCAGTCGTCATCTAGAAGTGACCCCTCCTCTATCATGTCTCAGATATCGGAGTCCCGTGTGCAGTCGTCATCTAGAAGTGACCCCTCCTCTATCATGTCTCAGATATCGGAGTCCCGTGTGCAGTTGTCATCTAGAAGTGACCCCTCCTCTATCATGTCTCAGATATCGGAGTCCCGTGTGCAGTTGTCATCTAGAAGTGACCCCTCCTCTATCATGTCTCAGATATCGGAGTCCCGTGTGCAGTTGTCATCTAGAAGTGACCCCTCCTCTATCATGTCTCAGATATCGGAGTCCCGTGTGCAGTTGTCATCTAGAAGTGACCCCTCCTCTATCATGTCTCAGATATCGGAGTCCCGTGTGCAGTTGTCATCTAGAAGTGACCCCTCCTCTATCATGTCTCAGATATCGGAGTCCCGTGTGCAGTTGTCATCTAGAAGTGACCCCTCCTCTATCATGTCTCAGATATCGGAGTCCCGTGTGCAGTTGTCATCTAGAAGTGACCCCTCCTCTATCATGTCTCAGATATCGGAGTCCCGTGTGCAGTTGTCATCTAGAAGTGACCCCTCCTCTATCATGTCTCAGATATCGGAGTCCCGTGTGCAGTTGTCATCTAGAAGTGACCCCTCCTCTATCATGTCTCAGATATCGGAGTCCCGTGTGCAGTTGTCATCTAGAAGTGACCCCTCCTCTATCATGTCTCAGATATCGGAGTCCCGTGTGCAGTTGTCATCTAGAAGTGACCCCTCCTCTATCATGTCTCAGATATCGGAGTCCCGTGTGCAGTTGTCATCTAGAAGTGACCCCTCCTCTATCATGTCTCAGATATCGGAGTCCCGTGTGCAGTTGTCATCTAGAAGTGACCCCTCCTCTATCATGTCTCAGATATCGGAGTCCCGTGTGCAGTTGTCATCTAGAAGTGACCCCTCCTCTATCATGTCTCAGATATCGGAGTCCCGTGTGCAGTTGTCATCTAGAAGTGACCCCTCCTCTATCATGTCTCAGATATCGGAGTCCCGTGTGCAGTTGTCATCTAGAAGTGACCCCTCCTCTATCATGTCTCAGATATCGGAGTCCCGTGTGCAGTTGTCATCTAGAAGTGACCCCTCCTCAATCATGTCTCAGATATCGGAGTCCCGTGTGCAGTTGTCATCTAGAAGTGACCCCTCCTCTATCATGTCTCAGATATCGGAGTCCCGTGTGCAGTTGTCATCTAGAAGTGACCCCTCCTCAATCATGTCTCAGATATCGGAGTCCCGTGTGCAGTTGTCATCTAGAAGTGACCCCTCCTCTATCATGTCTCAGATATCGGAGTCCCGTGTGCAGTTGTCATCTAGAAGTGACCCCTCCTCTATCATGTCTCAGATATCGGAGTCCCGTGTGCAGTTGTCATCTAGAAGTGACCCCTCCTCTATCATGTCTCAGATATCGGAGTCCCGTGTGCAGTTGTCATCTAGAAGTGACCCCTCCTCTATCATGTCTCAGATATCGGAGTCCCGTGTGCAGTTGTCATCTAGAAGTGACCCCTCCTCTATCATGTCTCAGATATCGGAGTCCCGTGTGCAGTTGTCATCTAGAAGTGACCCCTCCTCTATCATGTCTCAGATATCGGAGTCCCGTGTGCAGTTGTCATCTAGAAGTGACCCCTCCTCTATCATGTCTCAGATATCGGAGTCCCGTGTGCAGTTGTCATCTAGAAGTGACCCCTCCTCTATCATGTCTCAGATATCGGAGTCCCGTGTGCAGTTGTCATCTAGAAGTGACCCCTCCTCTATCATGTCTCAGATATCGGAGTCCCGTGTGCAGTTGTCATCTAGAAGTGACCCCTCCTCTATCATGTCTCAGATATCGGAGTCCCGTGTGCAGTTGTCATCTAGAAGTGACCCCTCCTCTATCATGTCTCAGATATCGGAGTCCCGTGTGCAGTTGTCATCTAGAAGTGACCCCTCCTCAATCATGTCTCAGATATCGGAGTCCCGTGTGCAGTTGTCATCTAGAAGTGACCCCTCCTCTATCATGTCTCAGATATCGGAGTCCCGTGTGCAGTTGTCATCTAGAAGTGACCCCTCCTCAATCATGTCTCAGATATCGGAGTCCCGTGTGCAGTTGTCATCTAGAAGTGACCCCTCCTCTATCATGTCTCAGATATCGGAGTCCCGTGTGCAGTTGTCATCTAGAAGTGACCCTTCCTCTATCATGTCTCAGATATCGGAGTCCCGTGTGCAGTTGTCATCTAGAAGTGACCCCTCCTCTATCATGTCTCAGATATCGGAGTCCCGTGTGCAGTTGTCATCTAGAAGTGACCCCTCCTCAATCATGTCTCAGATATCGGAGTCCCGTGTGCAGTTGTCATCTAGAAGTGACCCCTCCTCTATCATGTCTCAGATATTGGAGCCCCGTGTATGGTCATCGTCTAGAAGGGACCCCTCCTCTATCATGTCTCAGATATCGGAGTCCCGTGTATGGTCATCGTCTAGAAGGGACCCCTCCTCTATCATGTCTCAGATATCGGAGTCCCGTGTGCAGTTGTCATCTAGAAGTGACCCCTCCTCAATCATGTCTCAGATATCGGAGTCCCGTGTGCAGTTGTCATCTAGAAGTGACCCCTCCTCTATCATGTCTCAGATATCGGAGTCCCGTGTGCAGTTGTCATCTAGAAGTGACCCCTCCTCAATCATGTCTCAGATATCGGAGTCCCGTGTGCAGTTGTCATCTAGAAGTGACCCCTCCTCTATCATGTCTCAGATATCGGAGTCCCGTGTGCAGTTGTCATCTAGAAGTGACCCTTCCTCTATCATGTCTCAGATATCGGAGTCCCGTGTGCAGTTGTCATCTAGAAGTGACCCCTCCTCTATCATGTCTCAGATATCGGAGTCCCGTGTGCAGTTGTCATCTAGAAGTGACCCCTCCTCAATCATGTCTCAGATATCGGAGTCCCGTGTGCAGTTGTCATCTAGAAGTGACCCCTCCTCTATCATGTCTCAGATATTGGAGCCCCGTGTATGGTCATCGTCTAGAAGGGACCCCTCCTCTATCATGTCTCAGATATCGGAGTCCCGTGTATGGTCATCGTCTAGAAGGGACCCCTCCTCTATCATGTCTCAGATATCGGAGTCCCGTGTGCAGTTGTCATCTAGAAGTGACCCTTCCTCTCACTGTCTTTCCTCGTAGGCTGCCCAGGCGGGTGACATTAAGTGTAATTTCAGAGGAGTGGCTCTTGGAGACTCCTGGATCTCCCCCATTGGTGAGTAGAGGTCACACCACCAGATTTCGGTCAGACTATACAATACACGCGGTACGTGTCACATTCTGGCCCCTCACGTCATACTGCAGAGTTGGTAGTAAAGCTGAAGGAGATTGTACAAGCAGATTGGAAGATATCACACACACAGGTACAAGCAGATTGGAAGATATCACACACACAGGTACCAGCAGATTGGAAGATATCACACACACAGGTACCAGCAGATTGGAAGATATCACACACACAGGTACCAGCAGATTGGAAGATATCACACACACAGGTACCAGCAGATTGGAAGATATCACACACACAGGTACCAGCAGATTGGAAGATATCACACACACAGGTACAAGCAGATTGGAAGATATCAGACACACAGGTACCAGCAGATTGGAAGATATCACACACAGGTACAAGCAGATTGGAAGATATCACACACACCGGTACAAGCAGATTGGAAGATATCACACACACAGGTACAAGCAGATTGGAAGATATCACACACACAGGTACCAGCAGATTGGAAGATATCACACACACAGGTACCAGCAGATTGGAAGATATCAGACACACAGGTACCAGCAGATTGGAAGATATCACACACACAGGTACAAGCAGATTGGAAGATATCACACACACAGGTACCAGCAGATTGGAAGATATCACACACACAGGTACCAGCAGATTGGAAGATATCAGACACACAGGTACCAGCAGATTGGAAGATATCACACACACAGGTACCAGCAGATTGGAAGATATCACACACACAGGTACCAGCAGATTGGAAGATATCACACACACAGGTACAAGCAGATTGGAAGATATCACACACAGGTACAAGCAGATTGGAAGATATCACACACACCGGTACAAGCAGATTGGAAGATATCACACACACAGGTACAAGCAGATTGGAAGATATCACACACACAGGCAGATTTCTGTAGAGGGATGGTGGGGACAAGTGCTGACATGATTGGATGGGGGGTGTCCAGCAGAATACATTGGGTGTGCACAGGCTGTTCTGGGCTCCATTGCTGTAGGCGGTGCAGCCAATTAGAACAGTCAGAATTTGGGTGGATTTAATGTTCTGATTAGTAGAGCCGATGCAGGTGTCATAACCAGAGCAGTGGATTCTCCCACCTGGTCCGTGATGGAGGGGTGTAGACTGTGCTGACTGTGGGGGGGTCATACTAACTGGTCACATGTTTTTCTGTGTTGGCAGACTCGGTGGTCAGCTGGGGGTCGTATCTCTACAGCATTGTAAGTACAGCCGGGGGTGTCCATGGTGTGCGTCATGTGATCTCTCTTCTTGGATTGTCCCCTTTGGATTCACAGAGGTCCCGTGTTTTGGGAGGTCCTGTCCCTGCCTTGACTGTATAGTCACCTCCTGAGCTGGCAGGGTGGGCTGTGTCTGGGCCATGTACGGAACCTTTCAGTACACAGCCTCTTATCCCCCTCAAGTATCGGCAGCTCACATACACATGGCCAAGAAGACGGTGGGGGGGGGGGGGTGCTTGGAATCTGTGGGGGAAGAGATAGATCTGGTGATCTGCTTATGTAACCGTTAAAGTGGCTGTAAACCCTCACATATCCCCAGGTGATACACAGAGATGAGACATGTCCTATGGCATAAGTTGTACCTGTTTATCTGTAGTATTCTCTTCTCTACAGCCATTCAAAGTGCTGAATTTATAAAGTTTGTCTGAGAGTTCAGAAAACGAGGTGGAGAGCTGAATTTACACTCTGCAAAGTTCAATGAGGAGAGCTCTGAGGTCCCTCCCCTGTCACCATTTTTCTCAGGAAAACTTGTCTGAAGTGACCTATGCTGACAGCAGAAGAAAGAGGCAGCAGACAGAAATGACACTCAGTGCTCTGGACTCGTACACACTGTAGAGGGATGTGCTTTGTTCATATTTCATGGCTGAGCTTTACAACCACGCAGGGGCGGACTGACTATTTGGAAACTCGGGCACGGCCCGAGGGCCCAGGGTCAGTAGGGGGCCCCATGAGATGCCCCTGGTACCTTTTTCATAGGCTTTTTTGAGTTTGGGCAAGGACACAGGGGCCCCATGATCCCCTATTGCCCGGGGCCCCATGAGTTGTCAGTCCGCCCCTGCAACCAGGTTAAGCCTCTTGTCAGGTTCAGTGTTGTAGTCTTTGCATTACTATAGAGCACCATGGTATGTGATGGCGATATATGCGTAGTTCCAAGGTGGGTAATATCTGTGCTGTGTTGTGCCGCAGTCTCTGCTGGATGACAACGGTCTGGTGGCAGTTCAGAAAGCAGCCGACTCCGTCCAGGATGCCATCAACAAAGGACAGTATGAACAGGCCACACAACTCTGGTCCTTGACAGAAGATGTCATAGAAGAGGTGAGCATTGGCTGCTGTCCACCTGGGGGGCACCCCCACATTCTGACTACACTGTATATACCAGTCCACCTGGGGGGCACCCCCACATTCTGACTACACTGTATATACCAGTCCACCTGGGGGGCACCCCCACATTCTGACTACACTGTATATACCAGTCCACCAGGGGGGCACCCCCACATTCTGACTACACTGTATATACCAGTCCACCAGGGGGGCACCCCCACATTCTGACTACACTGTATATACCAGTCCACCTGGGGGCACCCCGACATTCTGACTACACTGTATATACTAGTCCACCTGGGGGGCACCCCCACATTCTGACTACACTGTATATACCAGTCCACCTGGGGGGCACCCCACATTCTGAATACACTGTATATACCAGTCCACCTGGGGGGCACCCCGACATTCTGACTACACTGTATACACCAGTCCACCTGGGGGGCACCCCCACATTCTGAATACACTGTATATACCAGTCCACCTGGGGGGCACCCCCACATTCTGACTACACTGTATATACAAGTCCACCTGGGGGGTACCCCCACATTCTGACTACACTGTATATACCAGTCCACCAGGGGGGCACCCCGACATTCTGACTACACTGTATATACCAGTCCACCTGGGGGGCACCCCCACATTCTGAATACACTGTATATACCAGTCCACCTGGGGGGCACCCCCACATTCTGACTACACTGTATATACCAGTCCACCAGGGGGGCACCCCCACATTCTGACTACACTGTATATACCAGTCCACCTGGGGGGCACCCCGACATTCTGACTACACAGTATATACCAGTCCACCAGGGGGGCACCCCGACATTCTGACTACACTGTATATACCAGTCCACCAGGGGGGCACCCCGACATTCTGACTACACTGTATATAGCAGTCCACCTGGGGGGCACCCCCACATTCTGACTACACTGTATATAGCAGTCCACCTGGGGGGCACCCCCACATTCTGACTACACTGTATATAGCAGTCCACCTGGGGGGCACCCCCACATTCTGACTACACTGTATATACCAGTCCACCAGGGGGGCACCCCGACATTCTGACTACACTGTATATACTAGTCCACCTGGGGGGCACCCCCACATTCTGACTACACTGTATATACCAGTCCACCTGGGGGGCACCCCACATTCTGAATACACTGTATATACCAGTCCACCTGGGGGGCACCCCGACATTCTGACTACACTGTATACACCAGTCCACCTGGGGGGCACCCCCACATTCTGAATACACTGTATATACCAGTCCACCTGGGGGGCACCCCCACATTCTGACTACACTGTATATACAAGTCCACCTGGGGGGTACCCCCACATTCTGACTACACTGTATATACCAGTCCACCAGGGGGGCACCCCGACATTCTGACTACACTGTATATACCAGTCCACCTGGGGGGCACCCCCACATTCTGAATACACTGTATATACCAGTCCACCTGGGGGGCACCCCCACATTCTGACTACACTGTATATACCAGTCCACCAGGGGGGCACCCCCACATTCTGACTACACTGTATATACCAGTCCACCTGGGGGGCACCCCGACATTCTGACTACACAGTATATACCAGTCCACCAGGGGGGCACCCCGACATTCTGACTACACTGTATATACCAGTCCACCAGGGGGGCACCCCGACATTCTGACTACACTGTATATAGCAGTCCACCTGGGGGGCACCCCCACATTCTGACTACACTGTATATAGCAGTCCACCTGGGGGGCACCCCCACATTCTGACTACACTGTATATAGCAGTCCACCTGGGGGGCACCCCCACATTCTGACTACACTGTATATACCAGTCCACCAGGGGGGCACCCCGACATTCTGACTACACTGTATATACCAGTCCACCAGGGGGGCACCCCGACATTCTGACTACACTGTATATACCAGTCCACCTGGGGGCACCCCGACATTCTGACTACACTGTATATACCAGTCCACCTGGGGGGCACCCCGACATTCTGACTACACTGTATATACCAGTCCACCTGGGGGGCACCCCGACATTCTGACTACACTGTATATAGCAGTCCACCTGGGGGGCACCTCGACATTCTGACTACACTGTATATACCAGTCCACCTGGGGGGCACCCCGACATTCTGACTACACCGTATATACCAGTCCACCAGGGGGGCACCCCGACATTCTGTATACACTGTATATAGCAGTCCACCTGGGGGGCACCTCGACATTCTGACTACACTGTATATACCAGTCCACCTGGGGGGCACCCCCACATTCTGACTACACTGTATATACCAGTCCACCTGGGGGGCACCCCGACATTCTGACTACACTGTATATACCAGTCCACCTGGGGGGCACCCCCACATTCTGACTACACTGTATATACCAGTCCACCTGGGGGGCACCCCCACATTCTGACTACACTGTATATACCAGTCCACCTGGGGGGCACCCCCACATTCTGACTACACTGTATATACCAGTCCACCTGGGGGGCACCCCCACATTCTGACTACACTGTATATACCAGTCCACCTGGGGGGCACCCCGACATTCTGACTACACTGTATATACCAGTCCACCTGGGGGGCACCCCGACATTCTGACTACACTGTATATACCAGTCCACCAGGGGGGCACCCCGACATTCTGACTACACTGTATATACCAGTCCACCTGGGGGGCACCCCGACATTCTGACTACACTGTATATACCAGTCCACCTGGGGGGCACCCCCACATTCTGACTACACTGTATATACCAGTCCACCTGGGGGGCACCCCGACATTCTGAATACACTGTATATACCAGTCCACCTGGGGGGCACCCCGACATTCTGACTACACCGTATATACCAGTCCACCTGGGGGCACCCCGACATTCTGACTACACTGTATATAGCAGTCCACCTGGGGGGCACCCCCACATTCTGACTACACTGTATATAGCAGTCCACCTGGGGGGCACCCCGACATTCTGAATACACTGTATATACCAGTCCACCTGGGGGGCACCCCGACATTCTGAATACACTGTATATACCAGTCCACCTGGGGGGCACCCCGACATTCTGACTACACTGTATATACCAGTCCACCTGGGGGGCACCCCTACATTCTGACTACACTGTATATACCAGTCCACCTGGGGGGCACCCCGACATTCTGAATACACTGTATATACCAGTCCACCTGGGGGGCACCCCCACATTCTGACTACACTGTATATACCAGTCCACCTGGGGGGCACCCCCACATTCTGAATACACTGTATATACCAGTCCACCTGGGGGGCACCCCCACATTCTGAATACACTGTATATACCAGTCCACCTGGGGGGCACCCCCACATTCTGACTACACTGTATATACCAGTCCACCTGGGGGCACCCCGACATTCTGACTACACTGTATATACCAGTCCACCTGGGGGGCACCCCCACATTCTGACTACACTGTATATACCAGTCCACCTGGGGGCACCCCGACATTCTGACTACACTGTATATACCAGTCCACCTGGGGGGCACCCCGACATTCTGAATACACTGTATATACCAGTCCACCTGGGGGGCACCCCGACATTCTGAATACACTGTATATACCAGTCCACCTGGGGGGCACCCCGACATTCTGACTACACTGTATACACCAGTCCACCTGGGGGGCACCCCGACATTCTGACTACACTGTATACACCAGTCCACCTGGGGGGCACCCCGACATTCTGACTACACTGTATACACCAGTCCACCTGGGGGGCACCCCGACATTCTGAATACACTGTATACACCAGTCCACCTGGGGGGCACCCCGACATTCTGACTACACTGTATACACCAGTCCACCTGGGGGGCACCCCTACATTCTGACTACACTGTATATACCAGTCCACCTGGGGGGCACCCCGACATTCTGACTACACTGTATATACCAGTCCACCTGGGGGGCACCCCGACATTCTGACTACACTGTATATACCAGTCCACCTGGGGGGCACCCCGACATTCTGACTACACTGTATATACCAGTCCACCTGGGGGGCACCCCGACATTCTGACTACACTGTATATACCAGTCCACCTGGGGGGCACCCCGACATTCTGACTACACTGTATATACCAGTCCACCTGGGGGGCACCCCCACATTCTGACTACACTGTATATAGCAGTCCACCTGGGGGGCACCCCGACATTCTGACTACACTGTATATACCAGTCCACCTGGGGGGCACCCCGACATTCTGAATACACTGTATATACCAGTCCACCTGGGGGGCACCCCCACATTCTGACTACACTGTATATACCAGTCCACCTGGGGGGCACCCCCACATTCTGACTACACTGTATATACCAGTCCACCTGGGGGGCACCCCCACATTCTGAATACAATGTATATACCAGTCCACCTGGGGGGCACCCCGACATTCTGAATACACTGTATATACCAGTCCACCTGGGGGGCACCCCCACATTCTGACTACACTGTATATACCAGTCCACCTGGGGGGCACCCCCACATTCTGAATACACTGTATATACCAGTCCACCTGGGGGGCACCCCCACATTCTGAATACACTGTATATACCAGTCCACCTGGGGGGCACCCCCACATTCTGACTACACTGTATATACCAGTCCACCTAGGGGCACCCCGACATTCTGACTACACTGTATATACCAGTCCACCTGGGGAGCACCCCCACATTCTGACTACACTGTATATACCAGTCCACCTGGGGGCACCCCCACATTCTGACTACACTGTATATACCAGTCCACCTGGGGAGCACGCCGACATTCTGACTACACTGTATATACCAGTCCACCTGGGGGGCACCCCCACATTCTGACTACACTGTATATACCAGTCCACCTGGGGGGCACCCCGACATTCTGACTACACTGTATATACCAGTCCACCTGGGGGGCACCCCGACATTCTGACTACACTGTATATACCAGTCCACCTGGGGGGCACCCCGACATTCTGACTACACTGTATACACCAGTCCACCTGGGGGGCACCCCGACATTCTGAATACACTGTATACACCAGTCCACCTGGGGGGCACCCCGACATTCTGAATACACTGTATATACCAGTCCACCTGGGGGGCACCCCGACATTCTGACTACACTGTATATACCAGTCCACCTGGGGGGCACCCCGACATTCTGACTACACTGTATACACCAGTCCACCTGGGGGGCACCCCGACATTCTGAATACACTGTATACACCAGTCCACCTGGGGGGCACCCCGACATTCTGAATACACTGTATATACCAGTCCACCTGG
The DNA here is from genome assembly GCF_062004578.1 of Staurois parvus. Lineage (NCBI taxonomy): Eukaryota > Metazoa > Chordata > Amphibia > Anura > Ranidae > Staurois > Staurois parvus. The sequence goes on from NW_028319385.1 coordinate 75,681, forward strand.
GGGGCACCCCGACATTCTGACTACACTGTATATACCAGTCCACCTGGGGGGCACCCCTACATTCTGACTACACTGTATATACCAGTCCACCTGGGGGGCACCCCGACATTCTGAATACACTGTATATACCAGTCCACCTGGGGGACACCCCGACATTCTGACTACACTGTATATACCAGTCCACCTGGGGGGCACCCTGACATTCTGACTACACTGTATATACCAGTCCACCTGGGGGGCACCCCGACATTCTGACTACACTGTATATACCAGTCCACCTGGGGGGCACCCCGACATTCTGAATACACTGTATATACCAGTCCACCTGGGGGGCACCCCGACATTCTGACTACACTGTATATACCAGTCCACCTGGGGGGCACCCCGACATTCTGAATACACTGTATATACCAGTCCACCTGGGGGCACCCCGACATTCTGACTACACTGTATATACCAGTCCACCTGGGGGGCACCCCGACATTCTGACTACACTGTATATAGCAGTCCACCTGGGGGGCACCCCGACATTCTGACTACACTGTATATACCAGTCCACCTGGGGGGCACCCCGACATTCTGAATACACTGTATATACCAGTCCACCTGGGGGGCACCCCGACATTCTGAATACACTGTATATACCAGTCCACCTGGGGGGCACCCCTACATTCTGAATACACTGTATATACCAGTCCACCTGGGGGGCACCCCTACATTCTGACTACACTGTATATACCAGTCCACCTGGGGGGCACCCCTACATTCTGACTACACTGTATATACCAGTCCACCTGGGGGGCACCCCCACATTCTGAATACACTGTATATACCAGTCCACCTGGGGGCACCCCCACATTCTGAATACACTGTATATACCAGTCCACCTGGGGGGCACCCCCACATTCTGAATACACTGTATATACCAGTCCACCTGGGGGGCACCCCCACATTCTGAATACACTGTATATACCAGTCCACCTGGGGGGCACCCCGACATTCTGACTACACTGTATATACCAGTCCACCTGGGGGGCACCCCTACATTCTGACTACACTGTATATACCAGTCCACCTGGGGGGCACCCCGACATTCTGAATACACTGTATATACCAGTCCACCTGGGGGGCACCCCGACATTCTGACTACACTGTATATACCAGTCCACCTGGGGGGCACCCCGACATTCTGAATACACTGTATATACCAGTCCACCTGGGGGGCACCCCCACATTCTGACTACACTGTATATACCAGTCCACCTGGGGGGCACCCCCACATTCTGACTACACTGTATATACCAGTCCACCTGGGGGGCACCCCGACATTCTGAATACACTGTATATACCAGTCCACCTGGGGGGCACCCCCACATTCTGACTACACAGTATATACCAGTCCACCTGGGGGGCACCCCGACATTCTGAATACACTGTATATACCAGTCCACCAGGGGGGCACCCCCACATTCTGAATACACTGTATATACCAGTCCACCTGGGGGGCACCCCGACATTCTGAATACACTGTATACACCAGTCCACCTGGGGGGCACCCCGACATTCTGAATACACTGTATATACCAGTCCACCAGGGGGGCACCCCCACATTCTGACTACACTGTATATACCAGTCCACCAGGGGGGCACCCCCACATTCTGACTACACTGTATATACCAGTCCACCTGGGGGGCACCCCGACATTCTGACTACACTATATACCAGTCCACCTGGGGGGCACCCCGACATTCTGACTACACTGTATATACCAGTCCACCTGGGGGGCACCCCCACATTCTGAATACACTGTATATACCAGTCCACCTGGGGGGCACCCCTACATTCTGACTACACTGTATATACCAGTCCACCTGGGGGGCACCCCTACATTCTGACTACACTGTATATACCAGTCCACCTGGGGGGCACCCCCACATTCTGAATACACTGTATATACCAGTCCACCTGGGGGGCACCCCCACATTCTGAATACACTGTATATACCAGTCCACCTGGGGGGCACCCCCACATTCTGAATACACTGTATATACCAGTCCACCTGGGGGGCACCCCCACATTCTGAATACACTGTATATACCAGTCCACCTGGGGGGCACCCCCACATTCTGACTACACTGTATATACCAGTCCACCTGGGGGGCACCCCTACATTCTGACTACACTGTATATACCAGTCCACCTGGGGGGCACCCCGACATTCTGAATACACTGTATATACCAGTCCACCTGGGGGGCACCCCGACATTCTGACTACACTGTATATACCAGTCCACCTGGGGGGCACCCCCACATTCTGAATACACTGTATATACCAGTCCACCTGGGGGGCACCCCCACATTCTGACTACACTGTATATACCAGTCCACCTGGGGGGCACCCCCACATTCTGACTACACTGTATATACCAGTCCACCTGGGGGGCACCCCCACATTCTGACTACACTGTATATACCAGTCCACCTGGGGGGCACCCCCACATTCTGACTACACTGTATATACCAGTCCACCTGGGGGGCACCCCGACATTCTGAATACACTGTATATACCAGTCCACCTGGGGGGCACCCCCACATTCTGAATACACTGTATATACCAGTCCACCTGGGGGCACCCCTACATTGTCATTCTGGGCGTCTTGTTCAGGTAATCTGCATATCAGTAGCTCGCGGGGTCAGACAGAAGTGTCAGGTGACATCTTCCCAATCATTCAGCCAATAGTAAGAGCAGAAATGGTTTGGTGGTGCTCAGTCTCGCTATGATTGTATTTGCAGAATACGGATGGAGTGAACTTCTACAACATTCTGACCAAAGATTCTCTGATGTCAGGAAGTGGTGGGAAGAACTCTCCAAAGTTCAGAAACGTGGCTCTCGGTGAGTACATCTCGGAGTCTCCCAGCATCCCTCACTGCCGGAGCTCATCACTTCACCTATTCATCCTCCTACAGGAAGCCTTTACTGGCGCCATGTACTGCCTCTGCAGGCTGATGATCTGTCAGAGTTGATGAATGGACCAATCAGAGCCAAGCTGAAGATCATTCCAGATTCTGTCACATGGGGAGGTGAGATGCCTGGCTGGGGGCACTGCAGCAGTTGTCTGACTCCACACATATCCTGATGTTCTCTCTGTCCTCCAGGCCAGGCAGCAGAGGTCTTCTCAAACATGGCCGGAGACTTTATGAAGCCGGTGGTGAGTGTTGTGGACGACCTCCTGTGTGCGGGGATAAACGTCACCGTGTACAATGGGCAGCTGGACCTCATCGTGGACACTGTTGGTAAGCAGGACGGGAAGTCACGGCTCACTCTTTCAGAGGTCCCTCCACCCAAACATGACATTTCACGGCTCAGGTGTTGTTTTAGGTGGTTCTGTCAGCAGTGATCAGTTACTGTTCCCTCTCCTCTCTTCCAGGTCAGGAGGGATGGGTCAAGCAGCTGAAGTGGAAGAAGCTGGACCAGTTCAAGAGCCTGCGCTGGAAGCCACTGCACCTGCAGTCCAGAGAAACGGCTGCTTTCTACAAATCCTGGGAGAACTTCAGCTTCTACTGGATTTTAAGAGCAGGGCACATGGTAAGAGGACCTGTATACCAACACACACTCCTCTGTATTCACCTTCACAGGTTGCACCCCTATGATAGGTCGGCACGTTTCCTGGTTTGCTTTGTACGCATTGCAGGCGTCCACTCCGGGATTGACATGTGCTGGGGTGGGGTATGTACGTAGGTTCTGTACGGCATGTACTGTGGTTATCATTGGGGCCGGGCACTGCTGAAACACATTCGCTGCATTGTAAGTTCCGTGACCTCAATAGTAAGTGGTGGACTTTGGATGGTAGATCTACACTGGGAGGTGTTCCCGAGCACCGCACTACATAATGGTCGCAGCTCAGCTCTTGTTTTGGACAACATTGATAAGTGCTGGAGTTTTGCATTCTTCATAGTGGAACTACACGGCATCTGAGGACCTCAAACCAAAAGCACAATTTAACCTATTGTTAATATTCAAAGCAAACTCCCCCATCCATCCATCCATGCTTTAGTTTGCTGAGAATACCCTTTGAACCCCCCCCCAGCATTTCTAGCTACAGCCATCTTGAGTAAGCACATAGGATTCATGTAGCATTTACTTCCTGGAATCCACCTGCCCTTAGCTCAGGCATGCAGATGGGAGGACGTACGTAGCTGAGAAAGCCCCTCCCCTCCTCCTGAAGACTCCTGGGATGTATGACCTCATTTTGCCCTAGGCCAGATACCAGGAATGTAAAGGAAAAGTTTCCAAGACAGTAAATCTGATCTCCTCTCCTGTCTGTTTACTACCAATAGCAGCATAAGGATTACAGATCGTCCACAATGACTGGGAGAGGGACGTTCGCCTTTCAGATAAACCATTCCTTTCCTATAGGAAGAAAGGAAAGCTCTCTAGGATTGCTCCAGTCCCTAAAGTGGTCCTGTACATTTTTAAGTCCAACCAGGACTCTGGGGACAGTAATGGTCCTTCATTAAAGCAAGGCTGTGATCTGCTGATAACTGGTCATGTGATCCTGTCATCCCATTGGGCTCTACTGTAAGACAGCCAATCAGCAGCTGTGATCCAATGGTACAGAGCTATGAGCAGCATTCCAGGCTCCTCCCCCGCCATGGTAAGGGATGAGTTTTTCGCCATGGTCAGAGAGGTCATCTTCTCTACAATGCAGACTGGACATGTGAGATTCTTGTATTTTATAGAATTACTATCAGTGAAGTTGGATTTCTGTCCTGAACAGGGACCTGCTGCTTGGCCAAAGACACAGAATGATAGTATTTTCTGCATCCTGATGTCTGCCTCTTGTCTCCTTGTGGTAGGTGCCATCCGACCAGCCAGAAACATCCCTGAAAATGCTGCGAATGGTCACCAACCAGGACAAGTAACTCCAAGAGGAGCCAGCGGGATCCTGGCTACAAAGAACAAAATGGCTGCACTGCTGCCTTCATACGGGTTCCAGAATGCTTTGCTGTGGATCGGCACCAAACCTGTGATTTCTCTCTCCACTATGGCACTTACACTCACCGGCCACTTCATTAGGTTCACCTGTTCAATGGCTCGGTAACACAAATTGCTAACCAGCCAATCACATGGCAGCAACTCAATGCATTTAGGCATCTAGACATGGTGAAGATGACTTGCTGAAGTTCAAACCAAAGAAGAAAGGGGATTTAAGTGACTTTGAACCTGGCATGGTTGTTGGTGCCAGACAGGATGGTCTGAGTATTTCAAAAACTGCTGATCTCCTGGGATTTTCCCTCACAACCATCTCTGGGGTTTACAGAGAATGGTCCGAAAAACAGAAAATATCCAGTGAGTGGCAGTTGTGTGGAGGAAAATGCCTTGTTGAGGTCAGAGGAGAATGGGCAGACCAGTTGGAGATGATAGGCAACAGTAACTCCAATAACCCCTCGTTACACCCAAGGTATGCAGAATACCATCTATGAACACACAACACGTCCAACCTTGAAGCAGATGGGCTACAGCAGCAGAAGACCACACCAGGGCCACCAATTCACACAGGGTCACCAATATTGGACACTAGAAGATTGGGGATACGTTGCCTGGTCTGATGAGTGTCGATTTCCCTAGAGATGGTTGTGCATGAAAATCCCAGGAGATCAGCAGTTTTTTAAATACTCAGATCAGCCCATCTGGCACCAACAACCACGCCACGTTCAAAGTCACTTAAATCCCCTTTCTTCCCCATTCTGATAAAGTGGCCAGTGAGTTTATATCACCCTCCCCGCTTACTACTAGGATCGAACAAATGGAAATCTGATTCTGTGTGCATGTTTTTATAATAAATTGGTCATTAAAAAAGTGTGTGCTTCCTCAATGTTACACATTATTCATGACACCAAAGGATACAACTTCATATCACTTATCTGTGTGTCTGGAGGACTCTAACTCTGCTCTCCTGAAAAACTCTGCACTGCTGGAGGACTCCGCCCCTTCCTCTATAACTCTCCTCTCCTGGAGGACTCCGCTCCTTCCTCTATAGCTCTCCTCTCCTGGAGGACTCCGCTCCTTCCTCTATAGCTCTCCTCTCCTGGAGGACTCCGCCCCTTCCTCTATAACTCTCCTCTCCTGGAGGACTCCGCTCCTTCCTCTATAGCTCTCCTCTCCTGGAGGACTCCGCTCCTTCCTCTATAGCTCTCCTCTCCTGGAGGACTCCGCTCCTTCCTCTATAACTCTCCTCTCCTGGAGGACTCCGCCCCTTCCTCTATAACTCCTCTCCTGGAGGACTCCGCTCCTTCCTCTATAGCTCTCCTCTCCTGGAGGACTCCGCTCCTTCCTCTATAGCTCTCCTCTCCTGGAGGACTCCGCTCCTTCCTCTATAGCTCTCCTCTCCTGGAGGACTCCGCTCCTTCCTCTATAGCTCTCCTCTCCTGGAGGACTCCGCTTCTTCCTCTATAGCTCTCCTCTCCTGGAGGACTCCGCTCCTTCCTCTATAGCTCTCCTCTCCTGGAGGACTCCGCTTCTTCCTCTATAACTCTCCTCTCCTGGAGGACTCCACTCCTTCCTCTATAACTCCTCTCCTGAAATACTCTGCACTGCCGGAGGACTCCGCTCCTTCCTCTATAACTCCTCTCCTGGAGGACTCCGCTCCTTCCTCTATAGCTCTCCTCTCCTGGAGGACTCCGCTCCTTCCTCTATAACTCTCCTCTCCTAGAGGACTCCGCTCCTTCCTCTATAGCTCTCCTCTCCTGGAGGACTCCGCTCCTTCCTCTATAACTCTCCTCTCCCGGAGGACTCCGCTTCTTCCTCTATAACTCCTCTCCTGAAATACTCTGCACTGCTGAAGGACTCCGCTCCTTCCTCTATAACTCCTCTCCTGAAATACTCTGCGCTGCTGGAGGACTCCGCTCCTTCCTCTATATAGCTAGGTCCATATATATTTGGACACAGGCACAATTTTCATTCTTTTGGCTCTGTATGCCTCCAGAATAAATTAAAACAAAACAATCCAAATGAATGTGAAGTGCAGACTTTCAGCTTTAATTCAAGGGGTTGAACATAAATATCAAGTACAAATTTTAGGAACTGCAACCATTTTTATACAAAGTTCCTCCAATTTCAGGGGCTCAAATGTAATTGGACAAATGAATATAATCAGAAATAAAATGCTCATTTATAATATTTTGTTGAGAATCCTTTACTGGCAATGACTGCCTGAAGTCTGGAACCCATGGACGTGACCAGAGACTGGGTTTCCTCCTTTCTGATGCTTTGCCTGAAGTCTGGGACCCATGACCGTGACCAGAGACTGTGTTTCCTCCTTTCTGATGCTTTGCCTGAAGTCTGGGACCCATGGACATGACCAGAGACTGGGTTTCCTCCTTTCTGATGCTTTGCCTGAAGTCTGGAACCCATGGACGTGACCAAAGACTGGGTTTCCTCCTTTCTGATGCTTTGCCTGAAGTCTGGAACCCATGGCCGTGACCAAAGACTGGGTTTCCTCCTTTCTGATGCTTTGCCTGAAGTCTGGAACCCATGGACGTGACCAAAGACTGGGTTTCCTCCTTTCTGATGCTTTGCCTGAAGTCTGGAACCCATGGACGTGACCAAAGACTGGGTTTCCTCCTTTCTGATGCTTTGCCTGAAGTCTGGAACCCATGGACGTGACCAAAGACTGGGTTTCCTCCTTTCTGATGCTTTGCCTGAAGTCTGGAACCCATGGCCGTGACCAAAGACTGGGTTTCCTCCTTTCTGATGCTTTGCCAGGCTCTAACTGCAGCTGTCTTCAGTTGTTCTTTATTTGTGGGTCTTTCTGCCTTTAGTTTTGCCTTCAGCAAGTGAAATGCATGCTCAATTGGCTTGAGATCAGGTGATTGACTCGACCATTGCAGAATATTCCACTTCTTTTCCGTCAGAAGCTTCTGGGTTGCTTTTGCAGTGTGTTTTGGATCATTGTCCATCTGTACTGTGAAGCGCCGTCCAATCACCTTTGCTGCATTTGGCTGAATCTGGGCTGACAGTATATCTGTAAACACTGCAGAATTCATCCGGCTGCTTCTGTCACATCATCAATAACCACCAATGACCCAGTGCCACTGGAAGCCATGCATGCCCATACCATCACACCGCCTCCACCCATGCCATCACACTGCCTCCACCCATGCCATCACACAGCCTCCGCCCATGCCATCACACTGCCTCCACCCATGCCATCACACAGCCTCCACCCATGCCATCACACTGCCTCCACCCATGCCATCACACAGCCTCTGCCCATGCCATCACACTGCCTCCACCCATGCCATCACACAGCCTCTGCCCATGCCATCACACTGCCTCCACCCATGCCATCACACTGCCTCCGCCCATGCCATCACACTGCCTCCGCCCATGCCATCACACAGCCTCTGCCCATGCCATCACACTGCCTCCACCCATGCCATCACACTGCCTCCGCCCATGTCATCACACTGCCTCCGCCCATGCCATCACGCTGCCTCCGCCCATGCCATCACGCTGCCTCCGCCCATGCCATCACACTGTCTCCACCATGTTTTATAGATGACATTGTGTGCTTTGGATCATGAGCTGTTCCAAGCCTTCTCTACACCTTTCTCTTCCCATCATTCTGGTACAGATTCATCTCAGTTTCATCCGCCCAAAGAATGCTTTTCCAGAACTGGTCCGGCTTTTTTAGGTGTTTTTTGGCTAATCTGGCTTCTCTATTCTTCAGGCTTATGAATGGTTTGCACCTTGTGGTGAACCCTCTGTATTTGCTCTTGTGAAGTCTCCTCTTGATTGTAGACTTTGACAATGATCCGCCCAGCTCCTGGAGACTGTCCTTCACTTGTCTGGATGTTGTGAATGGGTTCTCTTTTACCATAGAGAGGATCCTGTGATCATCCACTGCTGTTGTCTTCTGTGGACGTCCATGCCTTTTTATGTTGCTGAGCTCACCAGTGCGTTCTTCTTTCCTCAGGATGTACCAAACTGTTGATTTGGCCGCTTCTAATGATGCTGCGATCTCACTGATGGATTGGTGTCGTTTTGAAGCCTTACAATGGCCGGTGTCACTTGCATGGACAGCTCCTTTGAACTCATGATGGAAGTTCACAGCAATAGATTCCGAATGCAAATCGCGCACTTAGAATCAACTCCAGACCTTCTATCTGCGTAATTGATGAAGAAATAAAGGAGTAGCCCACACCTGGCCAGGAAACAGCTTTTGATTCAATTGTCCAATTACTTTTGGTCCCTTGAAAAAGGGGGGGATGGCTGTTCTTAAGAGCTGTAATTCCTAAACCCTTCCTCCAATTGGGATGTACATACCCTCAAATTACACCTGAGAGTGTGCACTGTCTGCCCAGATCCATCACAGAACCAGAGCTGGAATAGGTTTTGGTAAATGCCTGAAGAAATCTAAAACTGTGCCTGTGTCCAAATATATGGACCTAACTGTAACTCTCCTCTCCTGAAATACTCTGCACTGCTAGAGGTGGAGAATGTCATACAATGACTATATTCTCCTATCAGATGTGACATTATGCAGTGTACAGTTGCTGGGGTCCCCGTCCCTCCTGTCTTCTACTGGTCTGAGATGAGAATTTGGAGATTTGTTTCTTAGCAACTGAACTGAGGAATCCAGGAGCTGAGGGACCAGCACTGGCATGTATGTGAGGAGCATTATCTTGCCTGCCACATTATATTCCTGACGCTGCCTGTGTATTATGCCATCCGCCGACACCCCCCCCCCCCCACAATGTCCCATCTTGTTGTCTCATTTATCACTTTGATTGTATTGGATGATCTGAAGAAAAATCATTCTTGAGCAGAACTGTCCACCCGGCTGGCTCTGATCGTGGAGTGCGGATGGAATGCAAACCATTGCATCCCTTTATGAAAATATGTTTTAAATGGGAAAATTCATCACAAAATAAGAAGTTGCTGGGATCGTTGCAATACACAGGTGGAACGGTCATGGTCTGTATCTCTCTCCCCTTCTGAATTCTTTCTTCCTGTATCTCTCTCCTTCTTAATTCGCTCTTCCTGTATCTCTCTCGTCTTCCTAGTTCTCTCTCCATATCTGTCTCCTCTGCATCCTAATTCTCCTCGTATCTCTCTTCTTCCCATTTCTCTCTCCCCGTATCTCTCTTCTTCTGAATTCTCTCTCCCCGTATCTCTCTTCTTCTTCCTAATTCTCTCTCCCCGTATCTCTCTTCTTCTTCTGAATTCTCTCTCCCCGTATCTCTCTTCTTCTTCCTAATTCTCTCTCCCCGTATCTCTCTTCTTCTTCCCAATTCTCGCTCCCCGTATCTCTCTTCTTCCCAATTCTCTCTCCCCGTATCTCTCTTCTTCCCAATTCTCGCTCCCCGTATCTCTCTTCTTCTTCCCAATTCTCGCTCCCCGTATCTCTCTTCTTCTTCCCAATTCTCGCTCCCCGTATCTCTCTTCTTCCCAATTCTCTCTCCCCGTATCTCTCTTCTTCTTCCCAATTCTCGCTCCCCATATCTCTTCTTCCCAATTCTCGCTCCCCATATCTCTCTTCTTCCCAATTCTCGCTCCCCGTATCTCTCTTCTTCCCAATTCTCTCTCCCCGTATCTCTCTTCTTCTTCCCAATTCTCTCTCCCCGTATCTCTCTTCTTCTTCCTAATTCTCTCTCCTCGTATCTCTCTTATTCTTCCCAATTCTCTTTCTGTGTATCTCTCTTCTTCTTCCGAATTCTCTCCCCCCGTAACTCTCTTCTTCCTAATTCTCTCTCCCCGTATCTCTCTTCTTCTGAATTCTCTCTCCCCATATCTCTCTTCTTCTTCCGAATTCTCTCTCCTCGTATCTCTCTTCTTCTTCTTCCTAATTCTCTCTCCCCGTATCTCTCTTCTTCCTAATTCTCTCTCCCCGTATCTCTCTTCTTCCTAATTCTCTATCCCTGTATCTCTCTTCTTCCTAATTCTCTCTCCCCGTATCTCTCTTCTTCCTCCGAATTCTCTCTCCCCGTATCTCTCTTCTTCTTCTGAATTCTCTCTCCCCGTATCTCTCTTCTTCTTCTGAATTCTCTCTCCCCGTATCTCTCTTCTTCTTCTGAATTCTCTCTCCCCGTATCTCTCTTCTTCTTCTGAATTCTCTCTCCCCGTATCTCTCTTCTTCTTCCTAATTCTCTCTTCCCGTATCTCTCTTCTTCCTCCGAATTCTCTCTCCCCGTATCTCTCTTCTTCTTCTGAATTCTCTCTCCCCGTATCTCTCTTCTTCTGAATTCTCTCTCCCCGTATCTCTCTTCTTCTTCTTCTGAATTCTCTCTCCCCGTATCTCTCTTCTTCCTAATTCTCTCTCCCCGTATCTCTCTTCTTCCTAATTCTCTCTCCCCGTATCTCACTTCTTCTTCTTCCCAATTCTCTCCCCCCGTATCTCTCTTCTTATTCCCAATTCTCTCCCCCCGTATCTCTCTTCTTCTTCCCAATTCTCTCTCCTCGTATCTCTCTTATTCTTCCCAATTCTCTTTCTGTGTATCTCTCTTCTTCTTCCGAATTCTCTCCCCTCGTAATTCTCTTCTTCCGAATTCTCTCTCCCCGTATCTCTCTTCTTCCTAATTCTCTCTCCCCGTATCTCTCTTCTTCCTAATTCTCTCTCCCCGTATCTCTCTTCTTCTTCCTAATTCTCTCTCCCCGTATCTCTCTTCTTCTTCCTAATTCTCTCTCCCCGTATCTCTCTTCTTCTTCCCATTTCTCTCTCCCCGTATCTCTCTTCTTCCTAATTCTCTCTCCCCATATCTCTCTTCTTCTTCCTAATTCTCTATCCCCGTATCTCTCTTCTTCTTCCGAATTCTCTCTCCCCGTATCTCTCTTCTTCTTCCGAATTCTCTCTCCCCGTATCTCTCTTCTTCTTCCGAATTCTCTCTCCCCGTATCTCTCTTCTTCTTCCGAATTCTCTCTCCCCGTATCTCTCTTCTTATTCCCAATTCTCTCCCCCCGTATCTCTCTTCTTCTTCCCAATTCTCTCTCCTCGTATCTCTCTTCTTCTTCCCAATTCTCTCTCCCCGTATCTCTCTTCTTTCCAATTCTCTCTCCGTGTATCTCTCTTCTTCCTAATTCTCTCTCCTCGTATCTCTCTTATTCTTCCCAATTCTCTTTCTGTGTATCTCTCTTCTTCTTCCGAATTCTCTCCCCTCGTAATTCTCTTCTTCCGAATTCTCTCTCCCCGTATCTCTCTTCTTCCTAATTCTCTCTCCCCGTATCTCTCTTCTTCCTAATTCTCTCTCCCCGTATCTCTCTTCTTCTTCCTAATTCTCTCTCCCCGTATCTCTCTTCTTCCTCCGAATTCTCTCTCCCCGTATCTCTCTTCTTCTTCTGAATTCTCTCTCCCCGTATCTCTCTTCTTCTTCTGAATTCTCTCTCCCCGTATCTCTCTTCTTCTTCTGAATTCTCTCTCCCCGTATCTCTCTTCTTCTTCCTAATTCTCTCTTCCCGTATCTCTCTTCTTCCTCCGAATTCTCTCTCCCCATATCTCTCTTCTTCTTCTGAATTCTCTCTCCCCGTATCTCTCTTCTTCTGAATTCTCTCTCCCCGTATCTCTCTTCTTCTTCTTCTGAATTCTCTCTCCCCGTATCTCTCTTCTTCCTAATTCTCTCTCCCCGTATCTCTCTTCTTCCTAATTCTCTCTCCCCGTATCTCACTTCTTCTTCTTCCCAATTCTCTCCCCCCGTATCTCTCTTCTTATTCCCAATTCTCTCCCCCCGTATCTCTCTTCTTCTTCCCAATTCTCTCTCCTCGTATCTCTCTTCTTCTTCCCAATTCTCTCTCCCCGTATCTCTCTTATTCTTCCCAATTCTCTTTCTGTGTATCTCTCTTCTTCTTCCGAATTCTCTCCCCTCGTAATTCTCTTCTTCCGAATTCTCTCTCCCCGTATCTCTCTTCTTCCTAATTCTCTCTCCCCGTATCTCTCTTCTTCCTAATTCTCTCTCCCCGTATCTCTCTTCTTCTTCCTAATTCTCTCTCCCCGTATCTCTCTTCTTCTTCCTAATTCTCTCTCCCCGTATCTCTCTTCTTCTTCCCATTTCTCTCTCCCCGTATCTCTCTTCTTCCTAATTCTCTCTCCCCATATCTCTCTTCTTCTTCCTAATTCTCTATCCCCGTATCTCTCTTCTTCTTCCGAATTCTCTCTCCCCGTATCTCTCTTCTTCTTCCGAATTCTCTCTCCCCGTATCTCTCTTCTTCTTCCGAATTCTCTCTCCCCGTATCTCTCTTCTTATTCCCAATTCTCTCCCCCCGTATCTCTCTTCTTCTTCCCAATTCTCTCTCCTCGTATCTCTCTTCTTCTTCCCAATTCTCTCTCCCCATATCTCTCTTCTTCCCAATTCTCACTCCCCGTATCTCTCTTCTTTCCAATTCTCTCTCCGTGTATCTCTCTTCTTCCTAATTCTCTCTCCTCGTATCTCTCTTATTCTTCCCAATTCTCTTTCTGTGTATCTCTCTTCTTCTTCCGAATTCTCTCCCCTCGTAATTCTCTTCTTCCGAATTCTCTCTCCCCGTATCTCTCTTCTTCCTAATTCTCTCTCCCCGTATCTCTCTTCTTCCTAATTCTCTCTCCCCGTATCTCTCTTCTTCTTCCTAATTCTCTCTCCCCGTATCTCTCTTCTTCTTCCTAATTCTCTCTCCCCGTATCTCTCTTCTTCTTCCCATTTCTCTCTCCCCGTATCTCTCTTCTTCCTAATTCTCTCTCCCCATATCTCTCTTCTTCTTCCTAATTCTCTATCCCCGTATCTCTCTTCTTCTTCCGAATTCTCTCTCCCCGTATCTCTCTTCTTCTTCCCAATTCTCTCTCCCCGTATCTCTCTTCTTCTTCCCAATTCTCTCTCCCCGTATCTCTCTTCTTCTTCCAAATTCTCTCTCCCCGTATCTCTCTTCTTCTTCGTAATTCTCTCTCCCCGTATCTCTCTTCTTCTTCCTAATTCTCTCTCCCCGTATCTCTCTTCTTCTTCCTAATTCTCTCTCCCCGTATCTCTCTTCTTCTTCCTAATTCTCTCCCCGTATCTCTCTTCTTCTTCCTAATTCTCTCTCCCCGTATCTCTCTTCTTCTTCCTAATTCTCTCTCCCCGTATCTCTCTTCTTCTTCCTAATTCTCTCTCCCCGTATCTCTCTTCTTCTTCCGAATTCTCTCTCCCCGTATCTCTCTTCTTCTTCCGAATTCTCTCTCCCCGTATCTCTCTTCTTCTTCCGAATTCTCTCTCCCCGTATCTCTCTTCTTCCTAATTCTCTCTCCCCGTATCTCTCTTCTTCTTCCTAATTCTCTCTCCCCGTATCTCTCTTCTTCCTAATTCTCTCTCCCCATATCTCTCAGGTTGTGGTGTGTCTCTCCCTTTCTTTCCCATGCAGCCTTGGTCTCTCTTACATTCTAATCCCTATTTCTCTGCTCACTCTCTCTGCTTTGTCCTCCCCCAGCCTCCATCCCTCTCCCCCTCCCCTCTCCAGCTGATGTCAGATGTGGTCCTGTGGAGGGATGCAGCAGTGATGAAGAGGAGGGTGAAGATGGCGCTGGCAGTATTGGGGCTCAGTCCTATGTAGTCTCCCTGATGGAGGGAGGAGGGGGGGCAGCGGAGGATCCAGGAGGTCATCATGTCCTGCACTTTGTCCAACGACTCCGCCACGTCTTCGATGTTTGTGACGAGGATGCTGATGGGTTCATCAAGGTGGACGATTTCATAGACCTGGGCCAGCAGTTCATCCAGGGGGAGGAGGTGAGGTTCTGCTATGTCCCCCCCCCCTCTCTCTATATATACATACCTTCTATAATAATATAGGTGATGAGGTATATGCACATTCTTCCTTCTGAATGTCTCAGCAATGAAATATCACCTTGTGTTGACACCTGTAGTGTGAATCGTCCCTCCAGTAGTTATTAGAACAGAATCGTAATGTCGATGGGTTGGTATCATTCAGAACAGAGAGAACGGTGGAGATGCCTGAAATGCTCATTTATGTCAATGTCATTTCCTATGATATACGCAGATTGTACGTTCCGTCTCCATTGGTCTGATCACTTGTAGCCTTTGTAGTACCCACTCCTCCCTACGTACAATATCTATTCTTCTGTATCCCTCCTGTGATGTCACTCTGTATGGGCTCTATACATAGAAACCATTCCGTATGCTGACAACCTGGAGCTGCCTTTTCCTTAGAAGAAACCTTCAAATCATTTTACCAAGGTCTCCATAAACCCCATCTTCAACAAATTCAGCGATCCATGGGAAGAATGTCCCTTACATTGGTGATCAGTGGGAAGAGTGTCCGTTACATTGGTGATCAGTGGGAAGAATGTCCGTTACATTAGGGGTCGGTGGGAAGAGTGTCCGTTACATTGGGGGTCAGTGGGAAGAACGTCCCTTACATTGGGGGTCAGAGGGAAGAATGTCCCTTACATTGGGGGTCAGTGGGAAGAACGTCCCTTACATTGGGGGTCGGTGGGAAGAATGTCCCTTACATTGGGGGTCAGTGAGAAGAATGTCCCTTACATTGGGGGTCGGTGGAAAGAATGTCCCTTACATTGGGGGTCAGTGGGAAGAATGTCCCTTACATTGGGGGTCAGTGGGAAGAATGTCCCTTACATTGGGGGGTCAGTGGGAAGAACGTCCCTTACATTGGGGGTCAGTGGGAAGAACGTCCCTTACATTGGTGGTCAGTGGGAAGAACGTCCCTTACATTGGGGGTCAGTGGGAAGAACGTCCCTTACATTGGTGGTCAGTGGGAAGAACGTCCCTTACATTGGTGATCAGTGGGAAGAACGTCCCTTACATTGGTGGTCAGTGGGAAGAACGTCCCTTACATTGGTGATCAGTGGGAAGAATGTTCCTTACATTGGTGGTCAGTGGGAAGAACGCCCCTTACATTGGTGGTCAGTGGGAAGAATGTCCCTTACATTGGTGGTCAGTGGGAAGAACGTCCCTTACATTGGTGATCAGTGGGAAGAATGTCCCTTGCATTGGTGGTCAGTGGGAAGAACGTCCCTTACATTGGTGGTCAGTGGGAAGAATGTCCCTTACATTGGTGATCAGTGGGAAGAACGCCCCTTACATTGGGGGTCAGTGGGAAGAATGTCCCTTACATTGGAGGTCAGTGGGAAGAACTTCCCTTACATTGGGGGTCAGTGGGAAGAACGTCCCTTACATTGGTGATCAGTGGGAAGAACGTCCCTTACATTGGGGGTCAGTGGGAAGAACAACCCTTACATTGGTGATCAGTGGGAAGAACGTCCCTTACATTGGGGGTCAGTGGGAAGAACAACCCTTACATTGGGGGTTAGTGGGAAGAACGTCCCTTACATTGGGGGTCAGTGGGAAGAACGTCCCTTACATTGGGGGTCAGTGGGAAGAACGTCCCTTAAATTGGTGGTCAGTGGGAAGAACGTCCCTTACATTGGGGGTCAGTGGGAAGAACGTCCCTTACATTGGTGGTCAGTGGGAAGAACGTCCCTTACATTGGTGGTCAGTGGGAAGAATGTCCCTTACATTGGTGGTCAGTGGGAAGAATGTCCCTTACATTGGGGGTCAGTGGAAAGCATGTCCCTTACATTGGGGGTCAGTGGGAAAAATGCCCCTTACATTGGTAATCAGTGGGAAGAATGTCCCTTACATTGGTGGTCAGTGGGAAGAATGTCCCTTACATTGGAGGTCAGTGGGAAGAATGTCCCTTACATTGGGGGTCAGTGGGAAGAATGTCCCTTACATTGGGGGATCAGTGGGAAGAATGTCCCTTACATTGGGGGTCAGTGGGAAGAATGTCCCTTACATTGGTGATCAGTGGGAAGAATGTCCCTTACATTGGTGATCAGTGGGAAGAATGTCCCTTACATTGGGGGATCAGTGGGAAGAATGTCCTTTACATTGGGGGTCAGTGGGAAGAATGTCCCTTACATTGGGGGATCAGTGGGAAGAATGTCCCTTACATTGGGGGTCAGTGGGAAGAATGTCCCTTACATTGGGGGGTCAGTGGGAAAAACGTCCCTTACATTGCTGATCAGTGGAAAGAATGTCCCTTACATTGGGGGTCAGTGGGAAGAATGTCCCTTATATTGGTGGTCAGTGGGAAGAATGTCCCTTACATTGGGGGTCAGTGGGAGGAATGTCCCTTACATTGGGGGTCAGTGGGAAGAATGTCCCTTACATTGAGGGTCAGTGGGAAGAATGTCCCTTACATTGGGGGTCAGTGGGAAGAATGTCCCTTACATTGGGGGTCAGTGGGAAGAATGTCCCTTACATTGGTGATCAGTGGGAAGAATGTCCCTTACATTGGGGTCAGTGGGAAGAATGTCCCTTACATTGGAGGTCAGTGGGAAGAATGTCCCTTACATTGGTGATCAGTGGGAAGAACGCCCCTTACATTGGGGGTCAGTGGGAAGAATGTCCCTTACATTGGGGGTCAGTGGGAAGAACGTCCCTTACATTGGGGGTCAGTGGGAAGAACGTCCCTTACATTGGTGATCAGTGGGAAGAACGTCCCTTACATTGGGGGTCAGTGGGAAGAACAACCCTTACATTGGTGATCAGTGGGAAGAACGTCCCTTACATTGGGGGTCAGTGGGAAGAACAACCCTTACATTGGGGGTTAGTGGGAAGAACGTCCCTTACATTGGGGGTCAGTGGGAAGAACGTCCCTTACATTGGGGGTCAGTGGGAAGAACGTCCCTTAAATTGGTGGTCAGTGGGAAGAACGTCCCTTACATTGGGGGTCAGTGGGAAGAACGTCCCTTACATTGGTGGTCAGTGGGAAGAATGTCCCTTACATTGGGGGTCAGTGGAAAGCATGTCCCTTACATTGGGGGTCAGTGGGAAAAATGACCCTTACATTGGTGATCAGTGGGAAGAATGTCCCTTACATTGGTGGTCAGTGGGAAGAATGTCCCTTACATTGGAGGTCAGTGGGAAGAATGTCCCTTACATTGGTGGTCAGTGGGAAGAATGTCCCTTACATTGGGGGTCAGTGGGAAGAATGTCCCTTACATTGGGGGTCAGTGGGAAGAATGTCCCTTACATTGGGGGTCAGTGGGAAGAATGTCCCTTACATTGGTGATCAGTGGGAAGAATATCCCTTACATTGGGGGTCAGTGGGAAGAATATCCCTTACATTGGGGGTCAGTGGGAAGAATGGCCCTTACATTGGTGGTCAGTGGGAAGAATGTCCCTTACATTGGGGGTCAGTGGGAAGAATGTCCCTTACATTGGGGGTCAGTGGGAAGAATGTCCCTTACATTGGGGTCAGTGGGAAGAATGTCCCTTACATTGGGGGTCAGTGGGAAGAATCCACCTTACATTGGTAGTCATTAGGAAGATTTGCCACCAGTTAGTGAGGTCATTAGTGTCCTGCAGCCAGCTCTGCCAAGTGAGTGGGAGGTCAACCAATGATGGCTGAAGGAACCCCCAGCAACCTCTGAAGGACCTCTGGCTGAGAATGGCTGATGTAGAGCGTTCTTGCGATGGGTTGTAGTGGGACGCATGAAATGACAACAAACATCAGCTGATCAGTGGAGAATTAAATTGCACATCATGCAGTGGAGGATTCCCCCAACAACAACCAATCAGACAACTTGTGTTGAGCAACCTGAAGGACAAGTACAACTGGTGGAATCTTCGTATATAAACTCTGCTGGTCTATATTTACAGACTGAAGTTGTGGAAATCTGTCCGTCAGTAGAAATATAAAAGGAAGGTGATGGGGAGATGATTTCCTGCAGACATCATAGAAGAATATAGCTGACTGTAGCCTGCTATGGTGGACGGTGAAGGACCTACATATGAAGGTGGGATGTCCATGAACAGGACCTTTTCTACGTGGATGGCTTTAGCAGCTCTCACATAGGATAACATTTCCTTTCCTTCGGAGGAGATGGAAATAACCAATCTGCTATGGAATTATAATACAGCAGCCATTAGTAAGTGTGCGATGAGGACAGCCAGTCGCCATATTGAAGATTGGAAGAGTGCTAGGCACGGCAGATGGAGGTACAATATGGTCAGTGGTGGGATTGAACCATAAACACCAGATTGTTCAGATTGGTATTATGACGGAGCTGCTGCTGTGCATTTCCTTCTCCAATATGTGTGAATGTGACATCAGAGATGTGTGTTCGTCCTACTTTGCTGTGTGCTGCATCCCATTGTCTGATGGAGGAAAAGATTTCATGTTTTTCAAGTCATATAGATTTTTATTCTGGTGTCAGTGCACCCCAGGACCTCCACTGGAAAGGGGAGCTTTTATGCCTACTGTAGGTGACACAGTCAATGCTGAATAAGCATGATGGGAGGCTCCCACCATCCCTGTGCTGAGTTCCTGGGTCTGTACGCCCGCTGTGCCCATTATGAGGGGTTCCACCATCCCTGTGCTGAGCTCCTGGGTCTGTACACCCGCTGTGCCCATTATGGGGGTTTCCACCATCCCTGTACTGAGCTCCTGGGTCTGTACACCCTCTGTGCCCATTATAAGATGAGGGGTTCCCATCATCCCTGTGCTGAGTTCCTGGGACTGTACCCCCGCTGTGCCCATTATGAGGGGTTCCCACCATCCCTGTGCTGAGTTCCTGGGTCTGTACCCCCACTGTGCTCATTATGAGGGGTTCCCACCATCCCTGTGCTGAGTTCCTGGGTCTGTACCCCCACTGTGCTCATTATGAGGGGTTCCCACCATCCCTGTGCTGAGATCCCGGGTCTCTACGCCCGCTGTGCCCATTATGAGGAGTTCCCACCCCCCCGTGCTGAGATCTCGGGTCTCTATGCCTGCTATGCCCATTATGAGGGGTTCCCACCATCCCTGTGCTGAGATCCTGGGACTCTGCGCCCGCTGTGCCCATTATGAGGCGTTCCCACCCCCCCCCCCGTGCTGAGATCCCAGGTCTCTACGCCCGCTGTGCCCATTATGAGGAGTTCCCACCCCCCCGTGCTGAGATCTCGGGTCTCTATGCCTGCTATGCCCATTATGAGGGGTTCCCACCATCCCTGTGCTGAGATCCTGGGACTCTGCGCCCGCTGTGCCCATTATGAGGAGTTCCCACCCCCCCCCCCCCTGTGCTGAGATCCCGGGTCTCTACGCCCGCTGTGCCCATTATGAGGAGTTCCCACCCCCCCGTGCTGAGATCTCGGGTCTCTATGCCTGCTATGCCCATTATGAGGGGTTCCCACCATCCATGTGCGGAGTTTCTGGGTCACAGGCTCACTGATGTTCTGAGGACATGTGAGCTCTAATGGCACGAGGGATCTTGTGAATATTGAGGGCAAGATAAATACAGCATGTTATCAGGAAATACGGGCAGACAATTTACATTCTTCGGCACGAAAGCTGTGTGTAGGACGTTCTTGGACTTTCCAGCAGGACACTGACCCCGAGCACAAGGCCAAGCTGACCCTCCAGGGGTTCCAGCAGGACATTGACCCCGAGCACAAGGCCAAGCTGACCCTCCAGGGGTTCCAGCAGGACATTGACCCCGAGCACAAGGCCAAGCTGACCCTCCAGGGGTTCCAGCAGGACATTGACCCCGAGCACAAGGCCAAGCTGACGCTCCAGTGGTTCCAGCAGGACATTGACCCCGAGCACAAGGCCAAGCTGACCCTCCAGGGGTTCCAGCAGGACATTGACCCCGAGCACAAGGCCAAGCTGACCCTCCAGGGGTTCCAGCAGGACATTGACCCCGAGCACAAGGCCAAGCTGACCCTCCAGGGGTTTCAGCAGGACATTGACCCCGAGCACAAGGCCAAGCTGACCCTCCAGTGGTTACAGCAGGTAAAGGTGAAGGTTCTGGAGTGGCCATCACAGTCTCCTGACCTTCCTATCATTGAGCCGCTCTGGGAGATCTCTGGGTGCGGTTCATATAAGACTCTGCATGGCCTGGAGGCATTGTGCCAAGATGAATGAGTGGCTCTACCACCGGCAAGAATTGGGGGGCCTCATAGACAACTAATACAGAAGACGGCACGCTGTCATTGATGGTAAAGGGGGCGATACACGGGATTCGGAACTTGGGGTGCAGACTATTGAACAGGGGGCGTGTCATTGGTTTACTTGTCGCCATGTTCTGTTTTATGATTGGCCCATTCTGTTATCACAGAATAGGAATCCCATAAGAAATGGGTTGTGCCGGCTCACTCATCATCCATCCTGTATATTCCCGATTCTCCAAGGGGGGGCAGACATTTCACCACAATTGTATAGAAGACTTAGTGAGGGGGGAGGGATGGTGCAGATGTGATATTTATAGAGGTGACAATGAATGAGAAGCTGAAGAACCCAAACACTAAATTCATCACCTTCTGATAATTAGGGGGAATGGTTGCTAGGCAACAAGGCAGCATGTCGTTAACTCTCCGTTTCCTGGATGGTTGTCTGGGGAAGTGTCCACTAACATTATAGGGAGCTATGTGTGGTCACCCTTCTTCCATTGACCCGCCTCTTGAGGTAACATGTGACTGATAGAGGCAAATGTCAGACTACTGATGGCAAGACAGATAAAAGTGTTCATCAGATTACAAGGAAAATATCCAACACATCCCGAGGTCACGCCTTGATGAAGCGCAGAAATCCCGGCATGTGTCGGAGTTTTTGTGTCTTTGATCGGGATGAGGACCTTTTATCTGGACTGACTACAACAGCTGGGAGCTTCCTGTGGTCTGCCAAATCCACGATTCACATGAAGAACCCGGATATTCCAGGGACATCACAACCAGAATGGGGGCAGAGAACAGAAGTGGAGATGACACGTCTATCAGATGAGTGGATTGAGAAGTGCAGAGGAGACAGTAATGGAGAGGGTGAATGAAGGAGAGGAGACAGTAATGGAGAGGGTGAATGAAGGAGAGGAGACAGTAATGGAGAGGGTGAATGAAGGAGAGGAGACAGTAATGGAGAGGGTGAATGAAGGAGAGGAGACAGTAATGGAGAGGGTGAAAGAAGGAGAGGAGACAGTAATGGAGAGGGTGAATGAAGGAGAGGACACAGTAATGGAGAGGGTGAAAGAAGGAGAGGAGACAGTAATGGAGAGGGTGAATGAAGGAGAGGAGACAGTAATGGAGAGGGTGAAAGTAGGAAAGGAGAAAGTGATGGATAGAGAGGGGGTGAATAAAGGAGAGGAGACAGTAATGGAGAGGGTGAATGAAGGAGAGGAGACAGTAATGGAGAGGGTGAATGAAGGAGAGGAGACAGTAATGGAGAGGGTGAAAGAAGGAGAGGAGACAGTAATGGAGAGGGTGAAAGAAGGAGAGGAGACAGTAATGGAGAGGGTGAATGAAGGAGAGGAGACAGTAATGGAGAGGGTGAAAGAAGGAGAGGAGACAGTAATGGAGAGGGTGAAAGAAGGAGAGGAGACAGTAATGGAGAGGGTGAATGAAGGAGAGGAGACAGTAATGGAGAGGGTGAATGAAGGAGAGGAGACAGTAATGGAGAGGGTGAATGAAGGAGAGGAGACAGTAATGGAGAGGGTGAATGAAGGAGAGGAGACAGTAATGGAGAGGGTGAATGAAGGAGAGGAGACAGTAATGGAGAGGGTTAAAGAAGGAGAGGAGACAGTAATGGAGAGGGTGAATGAAGGAGAGGAGACAGTAATGGAGAGGGTGAATGAAGGAGAGGAGACAGTAATGGAGAGGGTGAATGAAGGAGAGGAGACAGTAATGGAGAGGGTGAATGAAGGAGAGGAGACAGTAATGGAGAGGGTGAATGAAGGAGAGGAGACAGTAATGGAGAGGGTGAATGAAGGAGAGGAGACAGTAATGGAGAGGGTGAATGAAGGAGAGGAGACAGTAATGGAGAGGGTGAAAGTAGGAAAGGAGAAAGTGATGGATAGAGAGGGGGTGAATAAAGGAGAGGACACAGTAATGGAGAGGGATGGGGTGAATGAAGGAGAGGACACAGTGATGGAGAGGGTGAATGAAGGTGAGGAGACAGTGATGGAGAGGGTGAATGAAGGTGAGGAGACAGTGATGGAGAAGGAAGGGATGAATAAAGGAGAGAAGACGGTGAATGAAGGAGCAGAGACAGTGATGGAGAGAGAGGAAGTGGTGAATGAAGGAGAGGAGACAGTGATGAAGAGGGAGGGGAGGTGAATGAAGTAGAGGAGACAGCAGTGCGGAGAGGGTGGTGAATGAAGGAAAGGAGACAGTGATGGAGAGGGAGGGGGTGGTGAAGGAAGGAGAGGAGAAAGTGATGGCGAGAGAGGGTTCGGTGAATGAAGGAGAGGAGACAGTGAATGAAGGAGAAGAGACAGCGATGGATAGGGAGGGGGCAGTGAAGGAAGGAGAGGAAACAGCGGTGGAGAGAGAGAGGGTGAATAAAGGAGAGGGGAGAGTAAATTAAGGAGGAGAGTCAGTGATGGAGAGGGTGAATGAAGTAGAGGAGACAGCAATGCAGAGAGAGGGGGTGAATAAAGGAGAGGAGACAGTGAATGAAGGAGGAGAGACAGTGATGGAAAGAGTGACTGAAGGAGAGGAGACAGTGGTGCAGAGGGAGTGGTGAATGAAGGAGAGGAGACTGTGATGGAGAGGGAGGTTAAGGAAGGAGAGGAGACAGTGGTGGAGAGGGAGGGGGAAGTGAAAGAAGGAGAAGAGACAGCGGTGGTGAGGGGGCGATGAAGGAAGGAGAGAAGATGGTGATGTAGAGGGAGGGGAGGTGAAAAAAAAAATAGAGGAGACAGCAATGCAGAGGGGGTGGTGAATGAAAGAGAGGAGACAGTGATGGAGAGGGAGGGGGAAGTGAATGAAGGAGAAGAGACAGTGGTGGAGAGGTGGCGATGAAGGAAGGAGAGAAGACGGTGATGGAGAGGGAGGGGGTGGTGAATGAAGGAGAGAAGACAGTGATGGAGAGGGGACTAGTGGGGAGGAGATGGTGGATATTGGAGAGAAGATGGTGAATGACAGAGAGGACATGGTGAATAATGTCGAAAAGACAGTGAATATTGGAGGAGATAATTAATATTGGAGAGGATAGAGTGAATGACAGAAAGGAGAGAGTGAAGAATGGAGAGGAGATTGTGAATATTGGGGAGGAGATGGTGAATGATGGCGAGGTGATGTTGAATATTGGAGAGGAGATGGTGAATGATGGAGAGGTGATGTTGAATATTGGGGAGGAGATGGTGAATATTGGGGAGGAGATGGTGAATGATGGAGAGGTGATGTTGAATATTGGGGAGGAGATGGTGAATATTGGGGAGGAGATGGTGAATGATGGAGAGGTGATGTTGAATATTGGGGAGGAGATGGTGAATATTGGGGAGGAGATGGTGAATGACGGAAAGGAGATGGTGAATGACGGAGAGGTGATGTTGAATATTGGATAGGAGATGGTGAATATTGGAGAGGAGATGGTGAATGATGGAAAGGAGATGGTGAATGATGGAGAGGTGATGTTGAATACTGGAGAGGAGATGGTGAATATTGGGGAGGAGATGCTGAATGATGGAGAGGAGATGGTGAATATTGGGGAGGAGAAGGTGAATGATGGAGAGGAGATGGTGAATATTGGGGAGGAGATGGTGAATGATGGAGAGGTGATGTTTAATATTGGAGAGGAGATGGTGAATATTGGGGAGGAGATGCTGAATGATGGAGAGGAGATGGTGAATGATGGAGAAATGATGTTGAATATTGGAGAGGAGATGGTGAATAATGGAGAGGTGATGTTGAATATTGGGGAGGAGATGGTGAATATTGGGGAGGAGATGGTGAATATTGGGGAGCAGATGCTGAATGTTGGAGAGGAGATGGTGAATATTGGAAAGGAGATGGTGAATATTGGAGAGGAGATGTGAATATTGGAGAGGTGATGTTGAATATTGGAGAGGCAATAGTGAATGATGGAGAGGAGATGGTGAATATTGGGGAGGAGATGGTGAATGATGGAGAGGAGATGGTGAATGATGGAGAGGTGATGTTAAATATTGAAGAGGAGATGGTGAATATTGGAGAGGAGATGGTGAATGGTGGAGAGGAGATGGTGAATATTGGGGAGGAGATGGTCAATATTGGGGAGGAGATGGTGAATATTGGGGAGGAGATGGTAAATATTGGGGAGGAGATGGTGAATGATGGAGAGGTGATGTTAAATATTGGAGAGGAGATGGTGAATGATGGAGAGGAGATGGTGAATGATGGAGAGGAGATGGTAAATATTGGGGAGGAGATGGTGAATGATGGAGAGGTGATGTTAAATATTGGAGAGGAGATGGTGAATGATGGAGAGGTGATGTTAAATATTGGAGAGGAGATGGTGAATGATGGAGAGGAGATGGTGAATGATGGAGAGGAGATGGTAAATATTGGGGAGGAGATGGTGAATGATGGAGAGGTGATGTTAAATATTGGAGAGGAGATGGTGAATGATGGAGAGGTGATGTTAAATATTGGAGAGGAGATGGTGAATGATGGAGAGGAGATGGTGAATGATGGAGAGGAGATGGTAAATATTGGGGAGGAGATGGTGAATGATGGAGAGGTGATGTTAAATATTGGAGAGGAGATGGTGAATGATGGAGAGGAGATGTGAATATTGGGGAGGAGATGGTGAATGATGGAGAGGAGATGGTGAATAATGGAGAGGTGATGTTAAATATTGGAGAGGAGATGGTGAATGATGGAGAGGTGATGTTGAACATTGGAGAGGAGATGGTGAATATTGGGGAGGAGATGGTGAATATTGGGGAGGAGATGGTGAATGATGGAGAGGTGATGTTAAATATTGGAGAGGAGATGGTGAATGATGGAGAGGAGATGTGAATATTGGGGAGGAGATGGTGAATGATGGAGAGGAGATGGTGAATGATGGAGAGGTGATGTTGAACATTGGAGAGGAGATGGTGAATATTGGGGAGGAGATGGTGAATATTGG
The DNA here is from genome assembly GCF_062004578.1 of Staurois parvus. Taxonomy (NCBI): domain Eukaryota; kingdom Metazoa; phylum Chordata; class Amphibia; order Anura; family Ranidae; genus Staurois; species Staurois parvus. The sequence goes on from NW_028319385.1 coordinate 101,525, forward strand.
AGAGGAGATGGTGAATGATGGAGAGGAGATGGTGAATGATGGAGAGGTGATGTTGAATATTGGGGAGGAGATGGTGAATGATGGAGAGGTGATGTTGAATATTGGGGAGGAGATGGTGAATATTGGGGAGGAGATGGTGAATATTGGGGAGGAGATGGTGAATGATGGAGAGGTGATGTTGAATATTGGAGAGGAGATGGTGAATATTGGAGAGGAGATGGTGAATGGTGGAGAGGTGATGTTGAATATTGGGGAGGAGATGGTGAATATTGGAGAGGAGATGGTGAATGATGGAGAGGAGATGGTGAATGATGGAGAGGAGATGGTGAATATTGGAGAGGAGATGGTGAATATTGGGGAGGAGATGGTGAATGATGGAGAGGTGATGTTGAATATTGGGGAGGAGATGGTGAATATTGGGGAGGAGATGGTGAATATTGGAGAGGAGATGGTGAATGATGGAGAGGAGATGGTGAATGATGGAGAGGAGATGGTGAATATTGGGGAGGAGATGGTGAATGATGGAGAGGTGATGTTGAATATTGGAGAGGAGATGGTGAATGATGGAGAGGAGATGGTGAATATTGGAGAGGAGATGGTGAATATTGGGGAAGAGATGGTGAATATTGGACAGAAGACTTTGATTGATGGGGAGGAGAAGATGTATATTAGAGAGGTGCTGAAAAGAGAAGTCTGATTAGACTCCACCATGCCACAGCAGCCAATCAGATCTCAGTTCTCATTCTCTAGCGGTCATTTCCTGTCCGGCTTGGACTGGATGGTGTAACCACATAAGGCTCGCATTGGTGCTTCTGAGTGTGTCCCTGTCATGAGCAGCCCAGAACGCCTGCTGATAAATAATATAATGGGATTACACCGTCAGAGCGTCCTCCGTGTACAGGGAGGTGACAGAATCAGGACGAGTTCTACTTCAAAGAGGAATGTTCTGATTATTGTCATGGAGGTGGAAATAAAGAGGAACTCTGCTGGAGTGTCCTGTGTGATGTATGTACTGATCATAGACACCAACACTGCACTCATACCTGTCTGTGGGGGGATCACTGCACTCATACCTGTCTGTGGGGGGATCACTGCACTCATACCTGTCTGTGGGGGGATCACTGCACTCATACCTGTCTGTGGGGGGATCACTGCACTCATACCTGTCTGTGGGGGGATCACTGCGCTCATACCTGTCTGTGGGGGGATCACTGCACTCATACCTGTATGTGGGGGGATCACTGCACTCATACCTGTCTGTGGGGGGATCACTGCACATATATCTGTCTGTGGGGGGATCACTGCGCTCATACCTGTCTGTGGGGGGATCACTGCACTCATACCTGTCTGTGGGGGGATCTCTGCGCTCATACCTGTCTGTGGGGGGATCACTGCGCTCATACCTGTCTGTGGGGGGATCACTGCGCTCATACCTGTCTGTGGGGGGATCACTGCGCTCATACCTGTCTGTGGGGGGATCACTGCATTCATACCTGTCTGTGGGGGGATCACTGCACTCATACCTGTCTGTGGGGGGATCACTGCACTCATGCTTGTCTGTGGGGGGATCACTGCACTCATGCCTGTCTGTGGGGGGATCACTGGGCTCATACCTGTCTGTGGGGGGATCACTGCACTTATACCTGTCTGTGGGGGGATCACTGCGCTCATACCTGTCTGTGGGGGGATCACTGCGCTCATACCTGTCTGTGGGGGGATCACTGCGCTCATACCTGTCTGTGGGGGGATCACTGCGCTCATACCTGTCTGTGGGGGGATCACTGCACGTATACCTGTCTGTGGGGGGATCACTGCACGTATACCTGTCTGTGGGGGGATCACTGCACTCATACCTGTCTGTGGGGGGATCACTGCACGTATACCTGTCTGTGGGGGGATCACTGCACGTATACCTGTCTGTAAGGGGATCACTGCGCTCATACCTGTCTGTGGGGGGATCACTGCGCTCATACTTGTCTGTGGGGGGATCACTGCGCTCATACCTGTCTGTGGGGGGATCACTGCGCTCATACTTGTCTGTGGGGGGATCACTGCGCTCATACTTGTCTGTGGGGGGATCACTGCGCTCATACCTGTCTGTGGGGGGATCACTGCGCTCATACCTGTCTGTGGGGGGATCACTGCGCTCATACCTGTCTGTGGGGGGATCACTGCGCTCATACCTGTCTGTGGGGGGATCACTGCGCTCATACCTGTCTGTGGGGGGATCACTGCACTCATACCTGTCTGTGGGGGGATCACTGCACTCATACCTGTCTGTGGGGGGATCACTGCACGTATACCTGTCTGTGGGGGGATCACTGTACTTATACCTGTCTGTGGGGGGATCACTGCACGTATACCTGCCTGTGGGGGGATCACTGCGCTCATACCTGTCTGTGGGGGGATCACTGCGCTCATACTTGTCTGTGGGGGGATCACTGCGCTCATACCTGTCTGTGGGGGGATCACTGCACTCATACCTGTCTGTGGGGGGATCACTGCGCTCATACCTGTCTGTGGGGGGATCACTGCATTCATACCTGTATGTGGAGGATCACTGCGCTCATACCTGTCTGTGGGGGGATCACTGTGCTCATACCTCTCTACGGGGGGATCACTGCACATATACCTGTTTATGGGGGGATCACTGCACGTATACCTGTCTGTGGGGGGATCACTGCGCTCATACCTGTCTATGGGGGGATCACTGTGCTCATACCTCTCTACGGGGGGATCACTGCACGTATACCTGTCTGTGGGTCACTGCAGCATGTAGGAAAATGAGCCAGTCATTACCTCTCACAGCGTTTATGTAATGAAATGTGACTGGCTGCTATGGGTCACCCATACATTGATAGATTGGGGACATTTAGCATTGCTAATCAGGAGCAGAGGGCAGATTGACTACAAGGTTCCAGCGTGGTTCATAGATTCCTCCCTCTGTTCTGTAGTACTGGGACAGTGAATGGCCTGACCCTGACCACGTCCTCACTGTGTAGCTGTGGAATGTGAAGGTCTGTCTCATCTCCGGGTGCAGAGTCACTCATACAGACAATCTGTCACCTGTGATAAATGACAAGCAGTCCGATTCCCTTCTGATTGTTATATGTCCCCTATGGCATCTCTGCACGTCTAATGTCAATCTCCTGCCTTCCTGTTACAGGTGGAGAAAGTGGTGCGATATTTGGACCCCAATGAACTGGGCCGCATCAACTTCAAAGACTTCTGCCATGGTGTTCTGGCCATTAAAGGTGAGGCTGGGGGTCAGTAAAGTGATATCCACCCTTTCCATAATGATTAGTGACATCATCCATACAGCGACCTGCACTACAGGCAGCATGCACTCACCTCCCACACACTCCTATAAAGGGTTAATTGCTGCTCATATCCTTCCACAGTGTAGCGTCTGGCCTGGGATGAGGAGGAGGACAGCTTGGGGGGCTCAAAGAAGCCTTTCCTCCACTAAAGGACCTTCTCCTCGCACTGTGTAGCAGTGTTCAAGTAAAGATGATGAAAAACAATATATACCCTATATTGCCCCCAGTATTGGGCTGCCGGCCTTTCCACACACATGACCTTTAATAGCCCCCCAGTCTTAGTCCGTAGGGTTAAATATTGAGTTGGCCCCGCCCTTTCCCCCGCACATGACCTTTATTGGCCCCCCAGTCTTAGTCCATAGGGTTCAATATTGAGTTGGCCCCGCCCTTTCCCCCGCACATGACCTTTAATGGACTCCCAGTCTTAATCCGTAGGGTTCAATATTGAGTTGGCCCCGCCCTTCCCACACACATGACCTTTAATGGCCCCCCAGTCTTAGTCCGTAGGGTTCAATATTGAGTTGGCCCCACCCTTTCCCCCCGCACATGACCTTTAAAGGCCTCCCAGTCTTAGTCTATAGGGTTCAATATTGAGTTGGCCCCGCCCTTTCCACACACATGACCTTTAATGGCCCCCCAGTCTTAGCCCGTAGGGTTCAATATTGAGTTGGCCCCGCCCTTTCCACACACATGACCTTTAATGGCCCCCCAGTCTTAGCCCGTAGGGTTCAATATTGAGTTGGCCCCGCCCTTTGCAGCTATAACAGCTTCAACTCTTCTGGGAAGGCCATCCACAAGGTTTAGGAGGGTGTCTATGGGAAGGTTGGACCATTCTTCCAGAAGAACATTTGTCAGGTCAGGCACTGATGTCGGGGGAGGAGGCCTGGCTCGCAGTCTCCGCTCTAATTCATCCCAAAGGTGTTCTATGGGGTTGAGGTCAGGACTCTGTGCAGGACAGTCAAGTTCCTCCACCCCACTGCTCTAGAGTCCAGTGGCGGCGTGCTTTACACCACGGCATCCGACGCTTTGCATTGCACTTGGTGATGGAAGGCTTGGATGCAGCTGCTCGGCCATGGAAACCCATTCCATGAAGCTCTCTACGCACTGTTGTTGGGCTCATCTGAAGGCCACACCAAGTTTGGAGGTCTTTAGCTATTGACTCTGCAGACACTTCTGCGCACTGTGCGCTTCAGCATGCATTGACCCCGCCCTGTCATGTGACGTGGCCTACCACTTGGTGGCTGAGTGGCTGTTGTTCCCAGTTGCTCCCACTTTGTTATAATCCCACTAACAGTTGAGCGTGGAATATTTAGTGGCCAGGAAATGTCACGGATGGACTTATTGCACAGGTGACCACCTATCACGGGACCACGCTTGGAGTCACTGAGCTCCTGAGAGCGACCAATTCTTTCACCAATGTTTGTAGAAGCAGTATGCATGCCTAGGGGCTTGATTGTATACACCTGTGTCCATGGAGGGGATTGGAACACCGGAATCACATGATATGGAGGGGATTAGGAACACCTGAATCACATGATTGGGAGGGGATTGAAACACCTGAATCACATGATATGGAGGTGGTTGGAACACCTGAATCACATGATATGGAGGGGAATGGGACACCTGAATCACATGATATGGAGGGGGTTGGAACACCTGAATCACATGATATGGAGGGGATTGGGACACCTGAATCACATGACATGGAGGGGATTGGACCACCTGAATCACATGATATGGAGGGGATTGGACCACCTGAATCACATGATATGGAGGGGATTGGAACACCTGAATCACATGATATGGAGGGGATTGGAACACCTGAATCAAATGATTTGGAGAGCTGGCCCAATATTTTTGGCAATATAGTGTGTGTATGTATATATATACAGTTGCAAGAAAAAGTATGTGAACCCCTTGGGATTACGTGGAGTTTTGCATGAATTGGGCATAAAATGTGCTCTGAACGTCATCTAAGTCACAACAATAGAAGAACACAGTCTGCTGAACATAATACTACACAAACATTAGATGTTGCCATGGTTTAATTGCACATAACATGTAAACATTCACAGTGCAGGGAGGAAAAAGTATGTGAACCTTTGGACTTAATAACTGGTTGACCCTCCTTTGGCAGCAATAACCTCAACCAAACGTTTCCTGTAGTTGCAGATCAGACCTGCACAATGATCTGGAGTCATTTTGGACCACTCCTCTTCACAAAACTGTTTCAGTGTAGCAATATTCTTGGGATGTCTGGTGTGAATCGCTCTCTTAAGGTCATGCCACAGCATTTCAATCGGGTTGAGGTCAGGACTCTGACTGGGCCACTCCAGAAGGCGTATTCTGTGCTGTTGCAGCCATTGTTTTGTTGAATGACTTGTATGCTTTGGGTCATCATTGTCCTGTTGCATCACCCATCCTCTGCGGAGCTTCAGTTGGCGGACAGATGGTCGTACGTTTTCCTGCAAAATGTCTTGATAAACTCTGGAATTCATTTTCCCATCAATGACAACAATCCGTCCAGGCCCTGAGGCAGCAAAGCAGCCCCAAACCATGATGCTCCCTCCGCCATGTTTCACAGTGGGGATGAGGTTTTGATGTTGGTGTGCTGGGCCTTTTTTCTTCACACATAGTGTTGTGTGTTCTTCCCAAACAACTCAATCTTGGTGTCATCTGTCCACAGTATATTCTGCCAGTAGTGCTGTGGAACATCCAGGGGCTCTTTTGCAAACTTCAAACATGCTGCAATCTTCTTTTTGGCCAGCAATGGCTTCCTCCGTGGTGTCCTCCCATGTACTCCATTCTTGTTTAATGTTTTCCTGATTGTAGATGTGTCAACAAAAATGTTAGCATGTGCCGGAGATTTCTGTAGGTCTTTAGCTGACACTCTGGGATTCTTCTTTACCTCATGCAGCATTCTGCGCTGTGCTCTTGCAGTCATTTTTACAGGACGACCACGCCTAGGGAGAGTAGCAACAGTGCTAAACTTTCTCCATTTGTAGACAGTCTGTCTTACCGTGGACACATGAACATCAAGGCTCAAGGAGATACTTTTGTAACCCTTTCCAGCTTCATGCAAGTCAACAATTCTTGATCGTAGGTCTTCTGAGAGCTCTTTTCTGCGAGGCATGGTTCACATCAGACAGTGCTTCTTGAAACCAGTAAACCCAAAACAGGTGTGTGTTATTTAAGGGCAGGACAGCTGTCAGCAACACATCCAATATCATCACACTGATTGGAGTCAAGGTTGGCTCACTCCTGGCTCCAAATAGCTCTGGGAGAAGTCATTAAGCTAGGGCCTCACATACTTTTTCCTCCCTGCACTGTGAATGTTTACATGTTATGTGCAATGAAACCATGGCAATATCTAATGTTTGTGTAGTATTATGTTCAGTAGACTGTGTTCTTCTATTGTTGTGACTTAGATGACGTTCAGAGCACATTTTATGCCCAATTCATGCAAAACTCCACGTAATCCCAAGGGGTTCACATACTTTTTCTTGCAACTGTATATATATATATATATTCTGAAAGTGTAACCCTGAACACAGTATTGTTTCTCTGTCAGCCCTTCCATTGGATAGGTGACAACAGTCTGATTTGGCCAGTGAATAGCCCCCTGTGTTGTCACCTGTCCATGATTATATTACACTGTATCATCCCATGACGTGTCACGTGGGGCTCCCCATTATTGTCAGCACCACCCTGAGCTTCATATCGATACCTACCTCCACCGATTGTTTAAAGGCCGACTCCCGCGACCACACACTGCATTAAAGTACAGTCTTTAGGTAAATTGCATGTAAAGGATTGTAAGATTACCCCCCACACGCATACAAGGAGTCTGATTGTACGCTGCTACTAACTTCCACAGGGAATATTCCCCAACACAATATCATCTACTCTGCTCTAATCAATATTCACCAGCTTGTACACTGCTTTATATAACCTCTTCCAACATTTGGAATTCACATGGCTGCTGGATTTCTCTGATCCGCCCCCCCCCCCCCAATACCTGTACACCACCACTGTAACGTGGGGGCAGGTAAAGTCACTGCATGCCCAGCCAAGCAGCATGTATGATGACATCACATTGCAGGGAATGGGAGAGGTGTAACATTGACCCTATGATGTATTATATTTGGTGTGTGTCTGGGGGCAGCTCATGTGATGGTCTCCCTGATGAGATGCTCTGTCCTCTTTCAGGATGTAACCAGCTGCTGAGAGGAGTGCTGGGGGTGAGCGGAGTGCAGCCTCCACCATACCAGGCGCAGTATGCCGGATACTACTACCAGGTTAGTCTACACATATAACTGCTCAGAGTTTTCTCAGTTAAATGTGTTACTGCCAATTTCCACATTTCCTGGAACCAATGTGTATTTTTATATAATTATCTCTATATGGAGAAGTCAGAAATTGCACCCTGTCCATTACTTTCCAGCCCAGGTTTTCCTAACATATGCATTTTGTATAAAATGTATACTTTTTGATCCTGTGTTGGACCTCTATGGCTGCCATGGGTGATCCTGTGTTAGACCTCCATGGTTGATCCTGTGTTGGACCTCTATGGCTGCCATGGGTGATCCTGTGTTGGACCTCCATGGTTGATCCTGTGTTGGACCTCTATGGCTGCCATGGGTGATCCTGTGTTGGACCTCCATGGTTGCCATGGATGATCCTGTGTTGGACCTCTATGACTGCCCTGGGTGATCCTGTGTTGGACCTCTATAACTGCCATGGGTTATCCTGTGTTGGACCTCTATAACTGCCATGGGTTATCCTGTGTTGGACCTTTATGACGGCCATGGGTGATCCTGTGTTGGACCTCCATGGTTGCCATGGATGATCCTGTGTTGGACCTCTATGACTGCCCTGGGTGATCCTGTGTTGGACCTCTATAACTGCCATGGGTTATCCTGTGTTGGACCTTTATGACGGCCATGGGTTATCCTGTGTTGGACCTTTATGACGGCCATGGGTTATCCTGTGTTGGACCTTTATGACGGCCATGGGTTTTCCTGTGTTGGACCTTTATGACTGCCATGGGTTATCCTGTGTTGGACCTTTATGACGGCCATGGGTTATCCTGTGTTGGACTTCTTTGACTGCCATGGGTTATCCTGTGTTGGACCTTTATGACTGCCATGGGTTATCCTGTGTTGGACTTCTTTGACTGCCATGGGTGATCCTGTGTTGGACCTTTATGACTGCCATGGGTGATCCTGTGTTGGACCTCAATGACTGCCATGGGTGATCCTGTGTTGGACCTTTATGACTGCCATGGGTTATCCTGTGTTGGACCTTTATGACTGCCATGGGTTATCCTGTGTTGGACTTCTTTGACTGCCATGGGTGATCCTGTGTTGGACCTCAGTGACTGCCATGGGTGATCCTGTGTTGGACCTCAGTGACTGCCATGGGTTATCCTGTGTTGGACCTTTATGACGGCCATGGGTTTTCCTGTGTTGGACCTTTATGACTGCCATGGGTGATCCTGTGTTGGACCTCAGTGACTGCCATGGGTTATCCTGTGTTGGACCTCTATGACTGCCATGGGTGATCCTGTGTTGGACCTCTATGGCTGCCATGGGTGATCCTGTGTTGGACCTCAGTGACTGCCATGGATGATCCTGCGTTGGAACTCTAAGACTGCCATTAATGACCCTGTGTATGCCAGTCAGACAATGGGGATGCAATATCATAAGGCACAGCTAGATGTCACTAATGTCTCGTAAATGTGAAATATTAGTTGAAGATTTAGGAATGACCACTAGGTGTCGCCAGTGATGGTTGTCTATATTCCTGCACAGGACAGACCTCAGATTCCAGCCTACATTGTGGGGGGGATTGATCACTGGAGCATTTTGGGGGCTGATGGGGCATGCCATGCTGAGAGATTCAGTAGGACACTTTTTGAGGATGGCACATGGTTACCGGTTAAGAACTGGAACACTTATGAAATCAGATAAAATGTAATCAATTTAACCGCAAACAGGGAGTAAAAGGGTGTTCAGCGTACACACAGCAGACTGGCTTGGAGTATATGTAAGAATTCTACATCAGTCTGATCACAGGAGGACCTTCAACAGAACCAGAGACCAAACTCTGACCACAAAGATTCCATACCTTCCCTCTGATGGGTCATATGAGATTCCATATCTTCCCTCTGATGGGTCACAAGAGACTCCATACCTTCTCTTTGATTGGTCACAGGAGATACCATAACCTCTCTCTAATGGGTCACAGGAGATTCCATAACTTCCCTCTGATTGGTCACAGGAGATTCCATACCTTCTCTTTGATCGGTCACAGGAGATTCCATACCTTCTCTCTGATGGGTCGAAGGAGATTCCACACCTTCCCTCTGATGGGTCAAAGGAGATTCCACACCTTCCCTCTGATGGGTCGAAGGAGATTCCACACCTTCCCTCTGATGGGTCATAAGAGACTCCATACCTTCCCTTTGATTGGTCACAGGTGATTCCATAATTTCCCTCTGATGGGTCACAGAAGATTCCATACCTTCCTTCTGATGGGTCAAAGGAGATTCCACACCTTCCCTCTGATGGGTCAAAGGAGATTCCACACCTTCCCTCTGATGGGTCAAAGGAGATTCCACACCTTCCCTCTGATGGGTCGAAGGAGATTCCACACCTTCCCTCTGATGGGTCATAAGAGACTCCATACCTTCCCTTTGATTGGTCACAGGTGATTCCATAATTTCCCTCTGATGGGTCACAGAAGATTCCATACCTTCCTTCTGATGGGTCAAAGGAGATTCCATACCTTCTCTTTGATCAGTCACAGGAGATTCCATACCTTCCCTCTGATGGGTCAAAGGAGATTCCATACCTTCTCTTTGATCAGTCACAGGAGATTCCATACCTTCCCTCTGATGGGTCACAGGAGATTCCATACCTTCCCTCTGATGGGTCAAAGGAGATTCCATACCTTCCCTCAGATGGGTCACAGGAGATTCCATACCTTCCCTCTGATGGGTCACAGGAGATTCCATACCTTCCCTCTGATGGGTCACAGGAGATTCCATACCTTCTCTCTGACCATCCACAGGAGATTGCATACCTTCCCTCTGACCGTCCACAGGAGATTCCATACGTTCCCTCTGACCGTCCACAGGAGATTCCATACGTTCCCTCTGATTGGTCACAGGAGATTCCATACGTTCCCTCTGATGGGTCACAGGAGTTCCCATACGTTCCCTCTGATGGGTGACAAGAGATCCCATACGTTCCCTCTGATGGGTCACAGGAGATTCCATACCCTCCATCTGATGGGTCACAAGAGATTCCATACCCTCCATCTGATGGGTCGCAAGAGATTCCATACCCTCCATCTGATGGGTCGCAAGAGATTCCATACCCTCCATCTGATGGGTCACAAGAGATTCCATACCCTCCATCTGATGGGTCACAAGAGATTCCATACCTCCATCTGATGGGTCACAAGAGATTCCATACCTCCATCTGATGGGTCACAAGAGATTCCATACCTCCATCTGATGGGTCACAAGAGATTCCATACCTCCATCTGATGGGTCACAAGAGATTCCATACCTCCATCTGATGGGTCACAAGAGATTCCATACCTCCATCTGATGGGTCACAAGAGATTCCATACCTCCATCTGATGGGTCACAAGAGATTCCATACCTCCATCTGATGGGTCACAAGAGATTCCATACCTCCATCTGATGGGTCACAAGAGATTCCATACCTCCATCTGATGGGTCACAAGAGATTCCATACCTCCATCTGATGGGTCACAAGAGATTCCATACCTCCATCTGATGGGTCACAAGAGATTGGGGGCAGCCACTTTGTTTACACAGCAGACCTTGCATCATAATGCAACTTCACTTCACTGCTAATTCAATTCTCTGCTAATTCCACATCAGCTGCAATTAATTAGCTGCCAGTAAATGGATTTCTGTGTCCATCTGGATTATATCTGTACAGGATCTGATACACCCAGTGTATGAACAGATACCGAGAATGACACCCGGCATCCGGGACAGGGGAAGTGGGACCGTGCAGAGTCCATACATACAGAGCAGGGACAGATACCGAGAATGACACCCGGCATCCAGGACAGGAGAAGTGGGACTGTGCAGAGTCCATACATACAGAGCAGGGACAGATACCGAGAATGACACCCGACATCCAGGACAGGGGAAGTGGGACTGTGCAGGGTCCATACATACAGAATAGGGACAGATACCGAGAATGACACCCGGCATCCGGGACAGGAGAAGTGGGACTGTGCAGAGTCCATACATACAGAACAGGGACAGATACCGAGAATGACACCCGACATCCAGGACAGGGGAAGTGGGACTGTGCAGGGTCCATACATACAGAATAGGGACAGATACCAAGAATGACACCCGGCATCCGGGACAGGGGAAGTGGGACTGTGCAGAGTCCATACATACAGAATAAGGACAGATACCGAGAATGACACTCGGCATCCGGGACAGGGGAAGTGGGACTGTGCGGAGTCCATACATACAGAATAGGGACAGATACCGAGAATGACACCCAGCATCCAGAACAGGAGAAGTGGGACCGTGCAGAGTCCATACATACAGAATAAGGACAGATACCGAGAATGACACCCGGCATCCGGGACAGGAGAAGTGGGACTGTGCAGAGTCCATACATACAGAGCAGGGACAGATACCGAGAATGACACCCGACATCCAGGACAGGGGAAGTGGGACTGTGCAGGGTCCATACATACAGAATAAGAGGAGATACCGAGAATGACACCCGGCATCCAGGACAGGGGAAGTGGGACTGTGCAGAGTCCATACATACAGAGCAGGGACAGATACCGAGAATGACACCCGACATCCAGGACAGGGGAAGTGGGACTGTGCAGAGTCCATACATACAGAGCAGGGACAGATACCGAGAATGACACCCGACATCCAGCACAGGAGAAATGGGACTGTGCAGAGTCCATACATACAGAGCAGGGACAGATACAGAGAATGACACCCGGCATCCGGGACAGGAGAAGTGGGACTGTGCAGGGTCCATACATACAGAGCAGGGACACATACCAAGAATGACACCCGGCATCCAGGACAGGGGAAGTGGGACTGTGCAGGGTCCATAGTACACAGTATTTGTGTCTATTATGTATAATAATATGTAGCAGATATATCTGAGACACAGCTGTTGGCCTAGGTTGCCCTGAGAAGCCCCAGGAGCTGGCACTCTATTACATGGAGACTTTCCCTTTCAGGAAGTATTGTGCAGATCCTCTGACTGATCGGACTTCCTGTCATTGTCGGTGATATCTGTTCTTCCCAGTGTACTGCTGACTCTGCACATTCCTGTTATCCCCCATACAATGCACACAGCCTGACCAATCGGCTCTCTGCCTCTCCTCCTGCTGGAATCTGGTTGCCAGGGGTTACAGCACATTCCTTGTATGATGACATAAAAGGGGAGGGTCACTGGCAGGACACAGATTGTACTGAGTATAGAAGAGGAAGAAAACCTGCAACTTCGTAAAAGCGAGACAACCACTTTTATCTGGTGGTGGTGGTGGGGGTCATTTTCCCTAAATGTAGGGATTTATACTCTGGGGTCCCCCCACCCCCAGATCATATATATGCTGAGGTCATCTTCTGCCGCCTTCCTTCCCACCCAGATCTCACATATCACAATGACTTCACCAGGAAAGTCCATTGATACAAACCATTGTTTGTGTGTGGAGGATAGACAATTGGCAGATAAAGGTGGACTCTTCATTGACAAGATGCAAATATTCAAAAATAAATAACCCTGGTGATATGAGCCCACCCCTGCCTGTATGGGGGTGGAGCCATGGTGTTTTTTCCATCCTCTCTGTCTGTAACATTGGTGTCTTCATTGTAATGATTAAGTCTCAGTAGAGGTGTGAAACGCGTCGGAGATGCTAGGTGGCGTTGTCTCTACTATGCTGGAACAATAAAGTTGGTTTGAAGGTTCCTGGGAGTAATGGTGTGCAGCATCATTACACTGCACTGGTCTGTGTGGGTACAAATGACTACTGAAGATGCTAGTACCCGTAGCTGAGATGTTTACAGTGGGTGACCTCAGAGCTGTACCAAGTCAATACTTATAGAATATTCATCAGTTATATAAAACACATCTGACTCTAGTTCTTAGTAGTGATCTGTTACTTGAGGTTCTCGGTCTGCTTTGTAGGAGATCTGTTACTTGAGGTTCTCGGTCTGCTTTGTAGGAGATCTGTTACTTGAGGTTCTCGGTCTGCTTAGTAGGAGATCTGTTACTTGAGGTTCTCGGTCTGCTTTGTAGGAGATCTGTTACTTGAGGTTCTCGGTCAGCTTTGTAGGAGATCTGTTACTTGAGGTTCTCGGTCAGCTTTGTAGGAGATCTGTTACTTGAGGTTCTGGGTCTGCTTTGTAGCTGATCTGTTACTTGAGGTTCTCGGTCTGCTTTGTAGCTGATCTATTACTTGAGGTTCTTGGTCTGCTTTGTAGGAGATCTGTTACTTGAGGTTCTCGGTCTGCTTTGTAGCTGATCTGTTACTTGAGGTTCTCGGTCTGCTTTGTAGGAGATCTGTTACTTGAGGTTCTCGGTCTGCTTTGTAGGAGATCTGTTACTTGAGGTTCTCGGTCAGCTTTGTAGGAGATCTGTTACTTGAGGTTCTGGGTCTGCTTTGTAGCTGATCTGTTACTTGAGGTTCTCGGTCTGCTTTGTAGCTGATCTATTACTTGAGGTTCTTGGTCTGCTTTGTAGGAGATCTGTTACTTGAGGTTCTCGGTCTGCTTTGTAGCTGATCTGTTACTTGAGGTTCTCGGTCTGCTTTGTAGGAGATCTGTTACTTGAGGTTCTCGGTCTGCTTTGTAGCTGATCTGTTACTTGAGGTTCTCGGTCTGCTTCGTAGCTGATCTGTTACTTGAGGTTCTCGGTCTGCTTTGTAGGAGATCTGTTACTTGAGGTTCTCGGTCAGCTTTGTAGGAGATCTGTTACTTGAGGTTCTCGGTCAGCTTTGTAGGAGATCTGTTACTTGAGGTTCTGGGTCTGCTTTGTAGCTGATCTGTTACTTGAGGTTCTCGGTCTGCTTTGTAGCTGATCTGTTACTTGAGGTTCTCGGTCTGCTTTGTAGGAGATCTGTTACTTGAGGTTCTCGGTCTGCTTTGTAGCTGATCTGTTACTTGAGGTTCTCGGTCTGCTTTGTAGGAGATCTGTTACTTGAGGTTCTCGGTCTGCTTTGTAGCTGATCTGTTACTTGAGGTTCTCGGTCTGCTTCGTAGCTGATCTGTTACTTGAGGTTCTCGGTCTGCTTTGTAGCTGATCTGTTACTTGAGGTTCTCGGTCTGCTTTGTAGGAGATCTGTTACTTGAGGTTCTCGGTCTGTTTTGTAGCTGATCTGTTACTTGAGGTTCTCGGTCTGCTTTGTAGGAGATCTGTTACTTGAGGTTCTCGGTCTGCTTTGTAGCTGATCTGTTACTTGAGGTTCTCGGTCTGCTTTGTAGGAGATCTGTTACTTGAGGTTCTCGGTCTGTTTTGTAGCTGATCTGTTACTTGAGGTTCTCGGTCTGCTTTGTAGGAGATCTGTTACTTGAGGTTCTCGGTCTGCTTTGTAGCTGATCTGTTACTTGAGGTTCTCGGTCTGCTTTGTAGGAGATCTGTTACTTGAGGTTCTCGGTCTGCTTTTTAGCTGATCTGTTACTTGAGGTTCTCGGTCAGCTTTGTAGGAAATCTGTTACTTAAGGTTCTCGGTCTGCTTTGTAGCTGATCTGTTACTTGAGGTTCTCGGTCTGCTTTGTAGCTGATCTGTTACTTGAGGTTCTCGATCAGCTTTGTAGCAGATCTGTTACTTGAGGTTCTCGGTCTGCTTTGTAGCTGATCTGTTACTTGAGGTTCTCGGTCTGCTTTGTAGCTGATCTGTTACTTGAGGTTCTCGGTCTGCTTTGTAGGAGATCTGTTACTTGAGGTTCTCGGTCTGCTTTGTAGGAGATCTGTTACTTGAGGTTCTCGGTCTGCTTTGTAGCTGATCTGTTACTTGAGGTTCTCGGTCTGCTTTGTAGGAGATCTGTTACTTGAGGTTCTCGGTCTGTTTTGTAGCTGATCTGTTACTTGAGGTTCTCGGTCTGCTTTGTAGGAGATCTGTTACTTGAGGTTCTGGGTCTGCTTTGTAGCTGATCTGTTACTTGAGGTTCTCGGTCTGCTTTGTAGGAGATCTGTTACTTGAGGTTCTCGGTCTGTTTTGTAGCTGATCTGTTACTTGAGGTTCTCGGTCTACTTTGTAGGAGATCTGTTACTTGAGGTTCTCGGTCTGCTTTTTAGCTGATCTGTTACTTGAGGTTCTCGGTCTGCTTTGTAGGAAATCTGTTACTTGAGGTTCTCGGTCTGCTTTGTAGCTGATCTGTTACTTGAGGTTCTCGGTCTGCTTTGTAGCTGATCTGTTACTTGAGGTTCTCGATCAGCTTTGTAGCAGATCTGTTACTTGAGGTTCTCGGTCTGCTTTGTAGCTGATCTGTTACTTGAGGTTCTCGATCAGCTTTGTAGCAGATCTGTTACTTGAGGTTCTCGGTCTGCTTTGTAGCTGATCTGTTACTTGAGGTTCTCGGTCTGCTTTGTAGGAGATCTGTTACCTGTAGTTCTCTGTCTGCTTTGTAGGAGATCTGTTACCTGTAGTTCTCGGTCAGCTTTGTAGGAGATCTGTTACCTGTAGTTCTCGGTCTGCTTTGTAGCCGATCTGTTACCTGTAGTTCTCGGTCAGCTTTGTAGCCGATCTGTTACCTGTAGTTCTCGGTCAGCTTTGTAGCCGATCTGTTACCTGTAGTTCTCGGTCAGCTTTGTAGGAGATCTGTTACCTGTAGTTCTTGGTCAGCTCTGTAGGCGATCTGTTACCTGTAGTTCTCGGTCTGCTTTGTAGGCGATCTGTTACCTGTAGTTCTCGGTCAGCTTTGTAGGCGATCTGTTACCTGTAGTTCTCTGTCAGCTTTGTAGGCGATCTGTTACCTGTAGTTCTCGGTCAGCTTTGTAGCCAATCTGTTACCTGTAGTTCTTGGTCATCTTTGTAGCAAATCTGTTACCTGTAGTTCTTGGTCAGCTCTGTAGCTGATCTGTTACTTGAGGTTCTTGGTCAGCTCTGTAGCTGATCTGTTACTTGTGGGTTTGGTCAGCTCTGTAGCTGATCTGTTACCTGTAGTTCTCTGTCTGCTTTGTAGCTGATCTGTTACCTGTAGTTCTCGGTCTGCTTTGTAGCTGATCTGTTACCTGTAGTTCTTGGTCTGCTTTGTAGGAGATCTGTTACCTGTAGTTCTTGGTCAGCTTTGTAGCCAATCTGTTACCTGTAGTTCTTGGTCAGCTCTGTAGCTGATCTGTTACCTGTAGTTCTCGGTCAGCTTTGTAGCCAATCTGTTACCTGTAGTTCTTGGTCAGCTCTGTAGCTGATCTGTTACCTGTAGTTCTTGGTCAGCTCTGTAGCTGATCTGTTACTTGAGGTTCTTGGTCAGCTCTGTAGCTGATCTGTTACCTGTAGTTCTTGGTCTGCTTTGTAGTTGATCTGTTACTTGAGGTTCTCGGTCTGCTTTGTAGGAGATCTGTTACTTGAGGTTCTCGGTCTGCTTTGTAGCTGATCTGTTACTTGAGGTTCTCGGTCTGCTTTGTAGCTGATCTGTTACTTGAGGTTCTCGGTCTGCTTTGTAGGAGATCTGTTACCTGTAGTTCTCGGTCTGCTTTGTAGCCGATCTGTTACCTGTAGTTCTCGGTCTGCTTTGTAGGAGATCTGTTACCTGTAGTTCTCGGTCAGCTCTGTAGGCGATCTGTTACCTGTAGTTCTCGGTCAGCTTTGTAGCTGATCTGTTACCTGTAGTTCTCGGTCAGCTTTGTAGGCGATCTGTTACCTGTAGTTCTCGGTCAGCTTTGTAGCTGATCTGTTACCTGTAGTTCTCGGTCAGCTCTGTAGGCGATCTGTTACCTGTAGTTCTCGGTCTCCTTTGTAGGCAATCTGTTACCTGTAGTTCTCGGTCAGCTTTGTAGGAGATCTGTTACCTGTAGTTCTTGGTCAGCTCTGTAGGCGATCTGTTACCTGTAGTTCTCGGTCTGCTTTGTAGGCGATCTGTTACTTGAGGTTCTCGGTCTGCTTTGTAGGCGATCTGTTACCTGTAGTTCTCGGTCTGCTTTGTAGGCGATCTGTTACTTGAGGTTCTCGGTCTGCTTTGTAGCCAATCTGTTACCTGTAGTTCTTGGTCATCTTTGAAGCTGATCTGTTACTTGAGGTTCTTGGTCAGCTCTGTAGCTGATCTGTTACCTGTAGTTCTCTGTCAGCTTTGTAGCTGATCTGTTACCTGTAGTTCTTGGTCAGCTCTGTAGCTGATCTGTTACCTGTAGTTCTCGGTCAGCTTTGTAGCCAATCTGTTACCTGTAGTTCTTGGTCAGCTCTGTAGCTGATCTGTTACTTGAGGTTCTTGGTCAGCTCTGTAGCTGATCTGTTACCTGTAGTTCTCGGTCAGCTCTGTAGCTGATCTGTTACCCGTAGTTCTCGGTCAGCATTGTAGCTGATCTGTTACCTGTAGTTCTCGGTCAGCTCTGTAGCTGATCTGTTACCTGTAGTTCTCGGTCAGCATTGTAGCTGATCTGTTACCTGTAGTTCTCGGTCAGCTTTGTAGTTGATCTGCTATTATTATTATACAGTATTTATATAGCAACAGACAGTTTGCTCAGCGCTGTACATTATAGTGGGGACAGAACATGAGACAATACAGTAACAAAACAAAACACGAGGGGGTCAAGGGCCCTGGTCTTTCGAGCTTACAATCTAGGAGGGAGGGGACTGGGACTACTACTGTTGCTTGTAGTTCTACAAACATGTGCTCTGTTCTTACTTTGTTCCTACATAGAGCAGATTTATAGGCATCTCACTTTCTAATGAACATTATCAGCCCCCAGCTTGGCCATCTACATCTCTATTTAAGCTGGATTCAATCTTACATTCCTTACCTGGGCAATAGGTTGTCTGAGGGTCACAACCTGGGAGCTTGTCTGCAGCAAAGCCCATCACCTTTTCCAGGGTGTGCTGGTAATATCAGGTGGCTCCGTAGGTTCTGTGCCTTGGCTCTTGCCTCCATCCTATGTGCAGATGGCACAGAAGATCCCCCAGACCTTACAGTTTGCTCAGGTCACGAATTCTCCTGACATTCTTTGCCAGAGACCAAATCCCTACAGTTTAACAGGCCCCGCAATTACACCATCCATCATGTATCAGTTCTCTGTGCATGTTCGGTCTCTTTGTACTGGTGGTATACTTGGTAAAAGTAATGTCCTTGTTGTAAAATTTCTGCTTCCTGGGACATCAGCCAAGTGCGACACATCATCCCCAGAACACCCATCTGTTCCTTCAGGCTGTCTTCCGGCTGCTTCATGAACCCTTCATCCTGCCGTTGCCCTTGGCAGCTCAGTCATATCATATTGTATTTTTCTATCTTAAAGGAGATTGGGTCGAGAAGATGAACACTTTTCTAGATCACAACCACTGTCTGCATAAAGATCCTGTTATTTCTAGTCTGTAATAAGGGTCACTTGCAGACTCCTCCACAGTTCCTTTCAGATCAGACTGCCACTTTTCAAGCTCTGAAGCAGAATTCGCCCTATTCCAAAGACTTTTTCCCTGACCAATAAACCTGTTTTTAATGGAAATTTACTAATTCATTCTGCTGTAGCAAGAGCTCATGTCAGAAATTGTTACATCTATCTCCAAGGATGTCCAGCCCAACAGTCCTTCTAGTCCCTTCCATAAGTATCAGATGGAAACAAGGAAACCCAAAGACTGGACTGATTGTTCTGAGGATGAGGTATCAGGAGAAGTGGATCCTGAAGACTGGACTAACTGTTCTGAGGATAAAGCAGGAGAAGAAGCGGATCCTGAAGACTGCATCAACTGTTCTGAAGATGAGACAGCAGAAGTGGATCCTGAAGACTGGACTGACTGTTCTGAGGATCAAGGAGAAGTGGATCCTGAAAACTGGACTGACTGTTCTGAGTATGTTGTAGTAGGACAAGTGCACCCTGAAGATTGGACTGACTGTTCAGGGGATGAAGGAGAAATGGATCCTGAAGACTGGACTGACTGTTCTGAGGATAAAGGTAGCAGAAGTGGACCGTGAAGACTGGACTGACTGTTCTGAAGATGAGACAGCAGGGAAGCGGTCTATGAAGCCTGGACTAATTGTTCTGAGGATAAGGTAGCAGGAGAAGTGTACCCTGAAGACTGGACTGATTGTTCCAAAGATGAGGTAGCAGAAGCAGTGGATCCTGAAGACTGTACTGTTTGCTCTGAGGATGGGGCGACAGGGAAGGTGGATCCTGAAGGATTGACTGACTGTTCCGAGAATGAGGTAGCAGGAGAAGTGGATCCTGAAGACTGGACTGACTGTTCCAAAGATGAGACAGCAGAGAAGCAGTCCACAAAGTTGGGACTGATGTTCTCAGGATGAAGTAGCAGGAGAAGTGGATCCTGAAGACTGAATTTACTGTTCTGAGGATGACACAGGAGGAGAAGTGGATCCTGAAGACTGATTTTATTGTTCTGAAGATGACACAGGAGGAGACGTGCATCCTGAAGACTGGACTGACTGTTCCAAAGATGAGACAGCAGGGAAGCGGTCCACGAAGCCTGGACTGATGTTCTAAGGATAAAGTAGTAGCAGAAGTGTACCCTGAAGACTGGACTAATTGTTCCGAGGATAGGGTGACAGAGGAATTGGATCCTGAAGACTGGATTGACTGTTTTGAGGATGAGGCGACAGGAGATGAGGCAGAAGGAGAAGTGGATCCTGAAGACTGGAATGACTGTTCTGAGAGTGAGGCAGCAAAGTGGATCCTTAAGACTGGACTGACTGTACCGAGGATTAAGCGGCAGGGAGGTGGATCCTGAAGGCTGGACTGATTGTTTACAGGAAGAGACAGCTGGGAAAGTGGATCCTAGACTGGATTGGCTATATTAAAGATGAGGCAGCAGGAGATAATGGATCCTGATGATTGGACTGACTGTTTTGAGGATGAGGTAGCTGGGGAAAGTGGATCCTGAAGACTGGACTGAATGTTCTGAGGATGAGGTAGCAGTAGTGTACCCTGAAGACTGGACTGATTGTTCTGAAGATAAGTCAGCAGTGGAAGCAGTTCCTGGAACCCTTACTAATTATTCTGTGGATGAGGCTGAAGATGACCATTTTAGTGTATCCAGTACTATGTGTCCATTTCCTGGGACATTTTCCTCACTCATGGACTCCAGTTTTGATGTAGTGCTTTCTGATTCTTATTCTTTTAGGGGTAACAGTTTTGGGTTCTTTTCTGTTGATAAGACACTTGTCTGCCACTCACATATAATTCTGTCCCAGCATGCTCAGATGCTACTTTGGTCCAAGTATGCCCATGACCAGACTTGCGCAAATGTTGCCTATACCCTAGAATGTCCTAATACTGGAGATATCTTCTGTTAGCTAGGTCTTGAGGAGTACTTATGGGCTACAGCGGGTTCCTATATGTTCTTTTGTGCCCCTGGAAAAGTCCCTCAGCTCTTGGAGTGACCTGGTTTTGGCCATTTAGGCTTGGTTTCCAGCAGGCATTACTCTGACACCAGTAAATATAATACGACCTAATCCCTATCTTGGGGACAGATATAGCGGTGCACAGATACAACGTAATCATCCTGGGGACAGAAATCGCCATGCACAGGTATGATGCAATCAATATCTCTGGGGGACAGAACGAGGAGCACAGATAGGAAGTAACACTATCCCGGGAAACCACATGAAGTAATCTCTATGCTGGGGACGCAGAAAGCAGTGCAGAGATGTGATGTAACAGTTATCCCAGGGACAGAGATAGCAGATGACAGTGCAACAAGAAGAGTGAGACTCCTGGCAGAGACAGAAATGTTAATGATGGAATGCTGTAAGAAGCCAGCAGTCTCCCCACCCCTGATCTGTAAATGGCATTTTTGTTTGTAGTGACGCGTCAGTCTTCCATAGATCTCAGTCATGACTAAGGATCAGTTTGCGGAGTAGAAGGTACTTCCTGTATGGTGGCAGAGCCCCCTCCCAGCAGGCCAATGGTAATAAACACACAATGGTGGCACAGCCTGGATTACAACATTATACAATGAAATGTTTATGTCTCCAGTACCAGAGACGCTGTGCCTTTGTTACTGGGCAACCAGTCCATGGGGGGGCTGGCACCCCCAGGGAGCCACACAGGAATGTAATAATGCTGGAGCAGATCCAGTGCATTGAGGGTGACACAAAGGGCCTGCCTGAGCAGAAAGTACACAGACGGGGACACTCGGCGTAGTACGGGAGGTGATAGGAGAACGGGCACCGTACGGGAAGTACACAGACGGGGACACTCGGCGTAGTACGGGAGGTGATAGGAGAACGGGCACCGTACGGGAAGTACACAGACGGGGACACTCGGCGTAGTACGGGAGGTGATAGGAGAACGGGCACCGTACGGGAAGTACACAGACGGGGACACTCGGCGTAGTACGGGAGGTGATAGGAGAACGGGCACCGTACGGGAAGTACACAGACGGGGACACTCGGCGTAGTACGGGAGGTGATAGGAGAACGGGCACCGTACGGGAAGTACACAGACGGGGACACTCGGCGTAGTACGGGAGGTGATAGGAGAACGGGCACCGTACGGGAAGTACACAGACGGGGACACTCAGTGTAGTACGGGAGGTGATAGGAGAACGAGCACCGTACGGGAAGTACACAGACGGGGACACTCAGTGTAGTATGCACACAGCAGATTGGATCATGTGGGGAGGAAGTAGAAGTTGAGGGTTTCGGTGACAGGAATGTACTGCAGCATCGGGAAGTTACACAATATTTTGCTCCAGGACATTGTTATTTATATACAGTATATGGAGTGTCAGCAGAACAAGACTGCATTGTATGTGGCTACATCTACTAAACCTGCAGATTGCAGGGTCACTGATTATGTTTCCACCATGTAAAGAGCATTCATTATAATAATATTGGTATTATTAGACAGCCATCACCAGTGTCCCCATTGGAAGATGTCCCCTCTGTCCCTAGACAGCCATCACCAGAACTTGTGTCCCCATTGGAAGATGTCCCCTCTGTCCCTAGACAGCCATCACCAGAACTTGTGTCCCCATTGGAAGATGTCCCCTCTGTCCCTAGACAGCCATCACCAGAACTTGTGTCCCCATTGGAAGATGTCCCCTCTGTCCCTAGACAGCCGTCGCCAGAACTTGTGTCCCCATTGGAAGATGTCCCCTCTGTCCCTAGACAGCCGTCGCCAGAACATGTGCCCCATTGGAAGATGTCCCCTCTGTCCCTAGACAGCCATTGCCAGAACTTGTGTCCCCATTGGAAGATGTCCCCTCTGTCCCTAGAGATCCGTCACCAGAACATGTGCCCCATTGGAAGATGTCCCCTCTGTCCCTAGACAGCCATCACCAGAACATATGTCCCCATTAGAAGATGTCCCCTCTGTCCCTAGACAGCCGTCACCAGAACTTGTGTCCCCATTGGAAGATGTCCCCTCTGTCCCTAGACAGCCGTCACCAGAACATGTGTCCCCATTGGAAGATGTCCCCTCTGTCCCTAGACAGCCGTCACCAGAACTTGTGTCCCCATTGGAAGATGTCCCCTCTGTCCCTAGACAGCCGTCACCAGAACTTGTGTCCCCATTGGAAGATGTCCCCTCTGTCCCTAGAGATCCGTCACCAGAACATGTGTCCCCATTGGAAGATGTCCCCTCTGTCCCTAGACAGCCGTCACCAGAACATGTGCCCCCATTGGAAGATGTCCCCTCTGTCCCTAGACAGCCGTCACCAGAACATGTGCCCCCATTGGAAGATGTCCCCTCTGTCCCTAGAGATCCCTCACCAGAACATGTGTCCCCATTGGAAGATGTCCCCTCTGTCCCTAGAGATCAGTCACCAGAACATGTGTCCCCATTGGAAGATGTCCCCTCTGTCCCTAGACAGCCATCACCAGAACTTGTGTCCCCATTGGAAGATGTCCCCTCTGTCCCTAGACAGCCATCACCAGAACATGTGCCCCATTGGAAGATGTCCCCTCTGTCCCTAGACAGCCGTCACCAGAACATGTGTCCCCATTGGAAGATGTCCCCTCTGTCCCTAGACAGCCGTCACCAAAACATGTGTCCCCATTGGAAGATGTCCCCTCTGTCCCTAGAGATCCGTCACCAGAACATGTGTCCCCATTGGAAGATGTCCCCTCTGTCCCTAGACAGTCGTCACCAGAACATGTGTCCCCATTGGAAGATGTCCCCTCTGTCCCTAGAGATCCGTCACCAGAACATGTGTCCCCATTGGAAGATGTCCCCTCTGTCCCTAGACAGTCGTCACCAGAACATGTGTCCCCATTGGAAGATGTCCCCTCTGTCCCTAGACAGCCGTCACCAGAACTTGTGTCCCCATTGGAAGATGTCCCCTCTGTCCCTAGACAGCCATCACCAGAACATGTGCCCCATTGGAAGATGTCCCCTCTGTCCCTAGACAGCCGTCACCAGAACATGTGTCCCCATTGGAAGATGTCCCCTCTGTCCCTAGACAGCCGTCACCAGAACTTGTGTCCCCATTGGAAGATGTCCCCTCTGTCCCTAGACAGCCGTCACCAGAACTTGTGTCCCCATTGGAAGATGTCCCCTCTGTCCCTAGACAGCCGTCACCAGAACTTGTGTCCCCATTGGAAGATGTCCCCTCTGTCCCTAGACAGCCGTCACCAGAACTTGTGTCCCCATTGGAAGATGTCCCCTCTGTCCCTAGAGATCCGTCACCAGAACATGTGTCCCCATTGGAAGATGTCCCCTCTGTCCCTAGACAGCCGTCACCAGAACATGTGCCCCCATTGGAAGATGTCCCCTCTGTCCCTAGACAGCCGTCACCAGAACATGTGCCCCCATTGGAAGACGTCCCCTCTGTCCCTAGAGATCCGTCACCAGAACATGTGTCCCCATTGGAAGATGTCCCCTCTGTCCCTAGAGATCCGTCACCAGAACATGTGCCCCCATTGGAAGATGTCCCCTCTGTCCCTAGACAGCCGTCACCAGAACTTGTGTCCCCATTGGAAGATGTCCCCTCAGTCCCTAGACAGCCGTCACCAGAACTTGTGTCCCCATTGGAAGATGTCCCCTCTGTCCCTAGAGATCCGTCACCAGAACATGTGTCCCCATTGGAAGATGTCCCCTCTGTCCCTAGACAGCCGTCACCAGAACATGTGTCCCCATTGGAAGATGTCCCCTCTGTCCCTAGACAGCCGTCACCAGAACATGTGCCCCCATTGGAAGATGTCCCCTCTGTCCCTAGAGATCAGTCACCAGAACATGTGTCCCCATTGGAAGATGTCCCCTCTGTCCCTAGAGATCCGTCACCAGAACATGTGTCCCCATTGGAAGATGTCCCCTCTGTCCCTAGAGATCCGTCACCAGAACATGTGTCCCCATTGGAAGATGTCCCCTCTGTCCCTAGACAGCCATCACCAGAACTTGTGTCCCCATTGGAAGATGTCCCCTCTGTCCCTAGACAGCCATCACCAGAACATGTGCCCCATTGGAAGATGTCCCCTCTGTCCCTAGACAGCCGTCACCAGAACATGTGTCCCCATTGGAAGATGTCCCCTCTGTCCCTAGACAGCCGTCACCAGAACATGTGTCCCCATTGGAAGATGTCCCCTCTGTCCCTAGAGATCCGTCACCAGAACTTGTGTCCCCATTGGAAGATGTCCCCTCTGTCCCTAGACAGTCGTCACCAGAACATGTGTCCCCATTGGAAGATGTCCCCTCTGTCCCTAGAGATCCGTCACCAGAACATGTGTCCCCATTGGAAGATGTCCCCTCTGTCCCTAGACAGTCGTCACCAGAACATGTGTCCCCATTGGAAGATGTCCCCTCTGTCCCTAGACAGCCGTCACCAGAACATGTGTCCCCATTGGAAGATGTCCCCTCTGTCCCTAGACAGCCGTCACCAGAACATGTGTCCCCATTGGAAGATGTCCCCTCTGTCCCTAGAGATCCGTCACCAGAACATGTGTCCCCATTGGAAGATGTCCCCTCTGTCCCTAGACAGTAGTCACCAGAACATGTGTCCCCATTGGAAGATGTCCCCTCTGTCCCTAGACAGCCGTCACCAAAACATGTGTCCCCATTGGAAGATGTCCCCTCTGTCCCTAGAGATCCGTCACCAGAACATGTGTCCCCATTGGAAGATGTCCCCTCTGTCCCTAGACAGTCGTCACCAGAACATGTGTCCCCATTGGAAGATGTCCCCTCTGTCCCTAGAGATCCGTCACCAGAACATGTGTCCCCATTGGAAGATGTCCCCTCTGTCCCTAGACAGTCGTCACCAGAACATGTGTCCCCATTGGAAGATGTCCCCTCTGTCCCTAGACAGCCGTCACCAGAACTTGTGTCCCCATTGGAAGATGTCCCCTCTGTCCCTAGACAGCCATCACCAGAACATGTGCCCCATTGGAAGATGTCCCCTCTGTCCCTAGACAGCCGTCACCAGAACATGTGTCCCCATTGGAAGATGTCCCCTCTGTCCCTAGACAGCCGTCACCAGAACTTGTGTCCCCATTGGAAGATGTCCCCTCTGTCCCTAGACAGCCGTCACCAGAACTTGTGTCCCCATTGGAAGATGTCCCCTCTGTCCCTAGACAGCCGTCACCAGAACTTGTGTCCCCATTGGAAGATGTCCCCTCTGTCCCTAGACAGCCGTCACCAGAACTTGTGTCCCCATTGGAAGATGTCCCCTCTGTCCCTAGAGATCCGTCACCAGAACATGTGTCCCCATTGGAAGATGTCCCCTCTGTCCCTAGACAGCCGTCACCAGAACATGTGCCCCCATTGGAAGATGTCCCCTCTGTCCCTAGACAGCCGTCACCAGAACATGTGCCCCCATTGGAAGACGTCCCCTCTGTCCCTAGAGATCCGTCACCAGAACATGTGTCCCCATTGGAAGACGTCCCCTCTGTCCCTAGAGATCCGTCACCAGAACATGTGTCCCCATTGGAAGATGTCCCCTCTGTCCCTAGACAGCCGTCACCAGAACTTGTGTCCCCATTGGAAGATGTCCCCTCAGTCCCTAGACAGCCGTCACCAGAACTTGTGTCCCCATTGGAAGATGTCCCCTCTGTCCCTAGAGATCCGTCACCAGAACATGTGTCCCCATTGGAAGATGTCCCCTCTGTCCCTAGACAGCCGTCACCAGAACATGTGTCCCCATTGGAAGATGTCCCCTCTGTCCCTAGACAGCCGTCACCAGAACATGTGCCCCCATTGGAAGATGTCCCCTCTGTCCCTAGAGATCAGTCACCAGAACATGTGTCCCCATTGGAAGATGTCCCCTCTGTCCCTAGAGATCCGTCACCAGAACATGTGTCCCCATTGGAAGATGTCCCCTCTGTCCCTAGAGATCCGTCACCAGAACATGTGTCCCCATTGGAAGATGTCCCCTCTGTCCCTAGACAGCCATCACCAGAACTTGTGTCCCCATTGGAAGATGTCCCCTCTGTCCCTAGACAGCCATCACCAGAACATGTGTCCCCATTGGAAGATGTCCCCTCTGTCCCTAGACAGCCGTCACCAGAACATGTGTCCCCATTGGAAGATGTCCCCTCTGTCCCTAGACAGCCGTCACCAGAACATGTGTCCCCATTGGAAGATGTCCCCTCTGTCCCTAGACAGCTGTCACCAGAACATGTGCCCCCATTGGAAGATGTCCCCTCTGTCCCTAGAGATCAGTCACCAGAACATGTGTCCCCATTGGAAGATGTCCCCTCTGTCCCTAGAGATCCGTCACCAGAACATGTGTCCCCATTGGAAGATGTCCCCTCTGTCCCTAGAGATCCGTCACCAGAACATGTGTCCCCATTGGAAGATGTCCCCTCTGTCCCTAGACAGCCATCACCAGAACTTGTGTCCCCATTGGAAGATGTCCCCTCTGTCCCTAGACAGCCATCACCAGAACATGTGCCCCATTGGAAGATGTCCCCTCTGTCCCTAGACAGCCGTCACCAGAACATGTGTCCCCATTGGAAGATGTCCCCTCTGTCCCTAGACAGCCGTCACCAGAACATGTGTCCCCATTGGAAGATGTCCCCTCTGTCCCTAGAGATCCGTCACCAGAACATGTGTCCCCATTGGAAGATGTCCCCTCTGTCCCTAGACAGTCGTCACCAGAACATGTGTCCCCATTGGAAGATGTCCCCTCTGTCCCTAGACAGCCGTCACCAGAACATGTGTCCCCATTGGAAGATGTCCCCTCTGTCCCTAGACAGCCGTCACCAGAACATGTGTCCCCATTGGAAGATGTCCCCTCTGTCCCTAGAGATCCGTCACCAGAACATGTGTCCCCATTGGAAGATGTCCCCTCTGTCCCTAGACAGTAGTCACCAGAACATGTGTCCCCATTGGAAGATGTCCCCTCTGTCCCTAGACAGCCGTCACCAGAACATGTGTCCCCATTGGAAGATGTCCCCTCTGTCCCTAGACAGCCGTCACCAGAACATGTGTCCCCATTGGAAGATGTCCCCTCTGTCCCTAGAGATCCGTCACCAGAACATGTGTCCCCATTGGAAGATGTCCCCTCTGTCCCTAGACAGTCGTCACCAGAACATGTGTCCCCATTGGAAGATGTCCCCTCTGTCCCTAGACAGCCGTCACCAGAACTTGTGTCCCCATTGGAAGATGTCCCCTCTGTCCCTAGACAGCCGTCACCAGAACTTGTGTCCCCATTGGAAGATGTCCCCTCTGTCCCTAGACAGCCGTCACCAGAACTTGTGTCCCCATTGGAAGATGTCCCCTCTGTCCCTAGACAGCCGTCACCAGAACTTGTGTCCCCATTGGAAGATGTCCCCTCTGTCCCTAGAGATCCGTCACCAGAACATGTGTCCCCATTGGAAGATGTCCCCTCTGTCCCTAGACAGCCGTCACCAGAACATGTGCCCCCATTGGAAGATGTCCCCTCTGTCCCTAGACAGCCGTCACCAGAACATGTGCCCCCATTGGAAGACGTCCCCTCTGTCCCTAGAGATCCGTCACCAGAACATGTGTCCCCATTGGAAGACGTCCCCTCTGTCCCTAGAGATCCGTCACCAGAACATGTGTCCCCATTGGAAGATGTCCCCTCTGTCCCTAGACAGCCGTCACCAGAACTTGTGTCCCCATTGGAAGATGTCCCCTCAGTCCCTAGACAGCCGTCACCAGAACTTGTGTCCCCATTGGAAGATGTCCCCTCTGTCCCTAGAGATCCGTCACCAGAACATGTGTCCCCATTGGAAGATGTCCCCTCTGTCCCTAGACAGCCGTCACCAGAACATGTGTCCCCATTGGAAGATGTCCCCTCTGTCCCTAGACAGCCGTCACCAGAACATGTGCCCCCATTGGAAGATGTCCCCTCTGTCCCTAGAGATCAGTCACCAGAACATGTGTCCCCATTGGAAGATGTCCCCTCTGTCCCTAGAGATCCGTCACCAGAACATGTGTCCCCATTGGAAGATGTCCCCTCTGTCCCTAGAGATCCGTCACCAGAACATGTGTCCCCATTGGAAGATGTCCCCTCTGTCCCTAGACAGCCATCACCAGAACTTGTGTCCCCATTGGAAGATGTCCCCTCTGTCCCTAGACAGCCATCACCAGAACATGTGCCCCATTGGAAGATGTCCCCTCTGTCCCTAGACAGCCGTCACCAGAACATGTGTCCCCATTGGAAGATGTCCCCTCTGTCCCTAGACAGCCGTCACCAGAACATGTGTCCCCATTGGAAGATGTCCCCTCTGTCCCTAGAGATCCGTCACCAGAACTTGTGTCCCCATTGGAAGATGTCCCCTCTGTCCCTAGACAGTCGTCACCAGAACATGTGTCCCCATTGGAAGATGTCCCCTCTGTCCCTAGAGATCCGTCACCAGAACATGTGTCCCCATTGGAAGATGTCCCCTCTGTCCCTAGACAGTCGTCACCAGAACATGTGTCCCCATTGGAAGATGTCCCCTCTGTCCCTAGACAGCCGTCACCAGAACATGTGTCCCCATTGGAAGATGTCCCCTCTGTCCCTAGACAGCCGTCACCAGAACATGTGTCCCCATTGGAAGATGTCCCCTCTGTCCCTAGAGATCCGTCACCAGAACATGTGTCCCCATTGGAAGATGTCCCCTCTGTCCCTAGACAGTAGTCACCAGAACATGTGTCCCCATTGGAAGATGTCCCCTCTGTCCCTAGACAGCCGTCACCAGAACATGTGTCCCCATTGGAAGATGTCCCCTCTGTCCCTAGACAGCCGTCACCAGAACATGTGTCCCCATTGGAAGATGTCCCCTCTGTCCCTAGAGATCCGTCACCAGAACATGTGTCCCCATTGGAAGATGTCCCCTCTGTCCCTAGACAGTCGTCACCAGAACATGTGTCCCCATTGGAAGATGTCCCCTCTGTCCCTAGACAGCCGTCACCAGAACATGTGCCCCCATTGGAAGATGTCCCCTCTGTCCCTAGACAGCCGTCACCAGAACATGTGTCCCCATTGGAAGATGTCCCCTCTGTCCCTAGACAGCCGTCACCAGAACATGTGTCCCCATTGGAAGATGTCCCCTCTGTCCCTAGACAGCCGTCACCAGAACATGTGTCCCCATTGGAAGATGTCCCCTCTGTCCCTAGAGATCCGTCACCAGAACATGTGTCCCCATTGGAAGATGTCCCCTCTGTCCCTAGACAGTCGTCACCAGAACATGTGTCCCCATTGGAAGATGTCCCCTCTGTCCCTAGACAGCCATCACCAGAACATGTGCCCCCATTGGAAGATGTCCCCTCTGTCCCTAGACAGCCGTCACCAGAACATGTGCCCCATTGGAAGATGTCCCCTCTGTCCCTAGACAGCCGTCACCAGAACATGTGTCCCCATTGGAGCAGGGACAGAGGCAGACAATGATAACAATTGTGCAGGGTTTTCATTATTCTAGATTTTACCAAACCACATAAAGGCCTTGCCTTGGGGGATGGGAGGTCATATCAGAACCCTGATACTTGTGAGTCCACAGTGAGTATGCAGCATTGCATAATGTGTGTGTGTCATCCCCATCCTCTCATATCCAGCAGATTAGGTCCATCTTGTTCTGACGTGCTGGCGCAGCATACTACATTCCTCCAATCTCATTAATATTCATGAGGCTGCGGCTTGTACAATCAGCCAGATATCACGGAGATCAGATCCCACATACATTTCAGCCACAACCTGCCAAAGAGGCCCTGTCTATTCTGAGTCTGAGCCATACACCAGCATATCCCCTGTGAGGGACGAACGGTCACATCATGGCATGAACTGAGCACAGGAGCTGTGAGCTGAGAATGCTAAAGCCTGATAAAAATGTTTAAAGCTACAGCTACGTTGTCATTGGTAACTTCCTTCAGCACTGGAGGCGGGTCTGTGACCACGCTGTATTGCTTCATTACAGGGGAGAAAAGTGAGGTCACTGAGATGGCTGCGCTGTCTGGTAGAGGGGTCCAAAAGCTGCTGCGCCCTCAACCAAAAATCCACAGCACAATGCACTCTGAATACATGTAAATATTCAAACAAACGGCCCCCCAAGGTGGGAGATACATTATAGCAGGTTGTACATAGAATATTAGGAGTGACCCCCCATAACAGCCAGCAATTCATATAGGAGAGATGGGTTATAGTGCGTGCAGGATTTCCCCATCCACTACACGAGGAGAAGGAGAAGTATTCATAGTAGTGGGCCACCTACCTGATAATTATACAATGATACAGTATGTAATCCCAGCACACGGCTCCCTCCCATCACGAGAACCGCGTCTGTGCCTCACTATAGTACAAGCACTGCTATGGTGTGCAAAATCACTTATATACACCATTTTGCAGTCCCGTGTAGAGGGTGCGTGTGCACTGTGCGCACGCCCTACCCGCACTGCCATTCACAGCCTCGGCTGTCAATCACCGGGTCTTGTCCGGTGATTCCCCGCCGGCACCCAGCCATCTCCAAGGGGGGAAGAGACCTGTATGCAAACAACACAGATCAGCTCCTTCACACTGCTTTGTATGGCTCTGCACAGCAGCATGTGTACAGTGAAACACACCTAGCACACTGAAGTCTTTTATCGCCCCCCATGTGAACCCCTTCTTGCCCAGTGCCACTAGTACAGTGTCAGTGCTTTTTATTAGAAATGATCACTGTTTTGGTGTCACTGGGGATGTCAGTAACACCAAGTCAGTTCCCCCTCCAGTGTCAGAATGCTGCCGCAGTCCCGCTATAAGTCAGACCACCACCATTACTAGTAACAAAAAAAAAGAAAGGAAGAAATCCCATATCTGGAGGAGGAGTGGGTGGGGGATCCTCTGGAGGAGGAGGGGTAAATCCTCTGGAGGAGGATCCTCTGGAGGAGGAGTGGGTGGGGGATCCTCTGGAGGAGGAGGGGTAAATCCTCTGGAGGAGGATCCTCTGGAGGAGGAGTGGGTGGGGGATCCTCTGGAGGAGGAGGGGTAAATCCTCTGGAGGGGGATCCTCTGGAGGAGGAGTGTGAGGGGGATCCTCTGGAGGAGGAGGGGTAAATCCTCTTGAGGAGGGGTAAATCCTCTGGAGGAGGAGGGGTGAATCCTCTGGAGGGGGTTATAATAATAATGTGTTTATAGTAGCTGGAATGTTTCATCATAGGAAGGAGGAGTAATGGTGGGTCTATCTGTAGGGATCAGAGGGAATATGATATGAAATAGGTCAGTATGGACACCTCTGGGATGATGTAGTGCAGTAATGGTAGGTACAGTTGTGGTGAAATGTCTGCCCCCCCTTGGAGAATCGGGAATATACAGGATGGATGATGAGTGAGCCGGCACAACCCATTTCTTATGGGATTCCTATTCTGTGATAACAGAATGGGCCAATCATAAAACAGAACATGGCGACAAGTAAACCAATGACACGCCCCCTGTTCAATAGTCTGCACCCCAAGTTCCGAATCCCGTGTATCGCCCCCTTTACCATCAATGACAGCGTGCCGTCTTCTGTATTAGTTGTCTATGAGGCCCCCCAATTCTTGCCGGTGGTAGAGCCGCCCATTCATCTTGGCACAATGCCTCCAGGCCATGCAAAGTCTTATATGAACCGCACCCAGAGATCTCCCAGAGCTGCTCAATGATAGGAAGGTCAGGAGACTGTGATGGCCACTCCAGAACCTTCACCTTTTCCTGCTGTAACCACTGGAGGGTCAGCTTGGCCTTGTGCTCGGGGTCAATGTCCTGCTGGAACCCCTGGAGGGTCAGCTTGGCCTTGTGCTCGGGGTCAATGTCCTGCTGGAACCCCTGGAGGGTCAGCTTGGCCTTGTGCTCGGGGTCAGTGTCCTGCTGGAAAGTCCAAGAACGTCCTACACACAGCTTTCGTGCCGAAGAATGTAAATTGTCTGCCCGTATTTCCTGATAACATGCTGTATTTATCTTGCCCTCAACTTTCCCATGACTCCCCCGTGCCATTAGAGCTCACACACCCTGAAAACATCAGTGAGCCACCACCATGCTTCACAGTGGAGAAGGCTATAGGCCTTGTTGACCCCTCAGCAAACATAACGCTTATGGTTGTGATCATGAGCCTCGGTTCACACCCAACGCCCACATCATAAGCCCCGGTTCACACTGAATGCCCGCATCATAAGCCCCGGTTCACACCCAACACCCGCATCATAAGCCCCGGTTCACACCCAACGCCCGCATCATGAGCCCCGGTTCACACCCAACACCCGCATCATGAGCCCCGGTTCACACTAACTGCCCGCATCATGAGCCCCGGTTCACACCGAACGCCCGCCTCATAAGCCCCGGTTCACACCCAACGGCCGCATCATGAGCCCCGGTTCACACTAACTGCCCGCATCATGAGCCCCGGTTCACACTAACTGCCCGCATCATGAGCCCCGGTTCACACTAACTGCCCGCATCATGAGCCCCGGTTCACACTAACTGCCCGCATCATGAGCCCCGGTTCACACTAACTGCCAGCATCATGAGCCCCGGTTCACACTAACTGCCAGCATCATGAGCCCCGGTTCACACTAACTGCCAGCATCATGAGCCCCGGTTCACACTAACTGCCCGCATCATGAGCCCCGGTTCACACTAACTGCCCGCATCATGAGCCCCGGTTCACACCGAATGTGGCTTTGAAATCACTCTACTTCAGCTGAAGCAGCACAATTTCAAAGCCGCCAGTCAGCACAAGTGCCAACATCTCTGCGACTTCATGCACAGATGTCAATGCAAGCCGCACATGAAATCACCAAAAATAGTGCAGGAACAAAATTGGTGCAAGGCAGAGTTGCACAGAATTGAACAGTTCCATAGGAACACAGAGTGCGACTTGTGCGATTGTGAACTGTCAAAGTGTATGACAAATCACATTGGTGTGGTCGGGGCTAAAGCTCTGTTTTGGCCTCATCACTTCAGATTACAGTGTGCCAGAAGCTGTGAGGCGTGTCCAGGTGTTGTCGGCCATATTGTAACCAGGCTTGTGGCATTGACACAGTAAAGGCTTATTTCAGGCAACTTAACCATGCAGCTCATTTTTGTTCAAGTATCGTCATAATGTGCTCCTTCAAAACAACCACACCGGCCTTATCCAGAGAGGCCTGGATTCCTCCTGAGGTCCCCTTTGGAGTTTCTTTGTATCTCAAACAATTCTTCTGCCAGATGTGACCAATCTTTCTTGGACGTCCTGACCTTGGCTTGGTATCAGGAGATACCTGAATTTTCCACATCTTAGCAAGTGATTGAACGGAACTGACTCGCAGATTCAAGGCTTTGGATATCTTTTTCCACTTTTATGAAGCTCCTTTACCTTG
This sequence comes from Staurois parvus, assembly GCF_062004578.1. Classification (NCBI taxonomy): domain Eukaryota; kingdom Metazoa; phylum Chordata; class Amphibia; order Anura; family Ranidae; genus Staurois; species Staurois parvus. Next base: position 135,729 of record NW_028319385.1, read on the forward strand.
TTATGCAGGTCTTTTGACAGTTCTTTTTCCAATCCCCATGGCTCAGTGCATCCACGTGAGAGCTAACAAACACATTGACTATTTATACACCGACACTGATTGCAATGTAAAAAGCCACAGATGTGGGAAATGACCCTTTAATTGCCATGGTAACCTATCTGTCACCTTGTGTGTCTGTACCAAGGCCGAACATTCCAGGGGGCGGAGACTTCTGATCCATTTGGAGGATTTCTGTTCTGTAGCCAATCAGCTATGTGATAATAAACGGCTTCATGTCATCAGTGTCACTATTATCATTGATAAGATCAGTCAGATTTGCATATCAATGCCAGAATGGCACCATTTCTGCCAGGGGAGGGAGACTTCTGAGTACAACTGTATATCTATAGAGATCAGAGGAATACGACTGATATGATATCCCAGAAATGTCAGGTTGGTATGGACAGCTTGGGGTGATTTCGAGCCCATTCACGCTTGTGCGACTTGTCATGTGACTTTGGGGTCCGAGCCCCTTTGAAAGTCTCTGTAGACCTAGACCCCATGCTCCGGGCTTAATGTCTCGTTTACTCCACTATTATTTCATAGAGAACGCCCCCGGTTCGTTCTTACCACCAGCATTGGCAGTTGGGACTCGGGGGAAGTCTGGTGGATCATGAGCCAGGCATTGTCTAAATGTTCCAGGAATGTTCTACTAGACAATGCCTACAAGGTCCTCTATAGATGGTATTACACGCCTGACCGTCTGGCCCGTTTTATCCCCACATACGCCCCGACTTGCTTTTGGGGTTGTCAATAAATAGGCACCATGGCCCATATTTGGTGGACCTGCCCCAAGGTGTACAGACTATGGATTAGGGTTTACACCGTTCTCCGCACTATGCTTCACACAAACAGCAAGCGCAACCCATACACGGCCCTATTATTCAAACCATGAATGGGCCTACTTCGTCCTGAGCGGCAGTTGGCATCACATCTATTCATGGCTACCAAACTAACAATCGCGAGAGCTTGGAAGACCCCCCCCTCAGCTTCCTCGGGAGTCCTGGGTGTGGAGTACCAATGTGTATTCAGTGAGGCTCCGTGTTTTATTTCTCCTGTCCTCTCTGTGAATTTTGTGATCATTTTGGCTCTTTGTTTATGAAATCATTGGTCTCCATTGCCTGCCGGCCATTTAATTGATTCTGTTTTATTGTATCTCTTCCTATACTGCGATTGTGTACTCCGCTCATTCCCGTCACTGCATTTATGGTACTAATCCTCAGAAAACGTGGATGTCTCATTGGTCAGCGATCTTGTTTATGACGGCTTCTCTGATGTTGTCTCTTCTAGAATACAATCCATTGTACAAGAAAGGATTGTGGACCGGCACCAATCCCCCTCCACACTGGGGGTGCAGCTGTGGAGGTGGTCTCGTGGTGTAGATGTTTGGGGGTGCACATCTCTGAGCACCAGTACAGGAGATAGAAGAGTGTCGGGTGTTGTGGTCCTCATGTGGGTGTGCTGGGTGGTGGAGGGCACCCGTACTTCTTCCATCACTGTGTGGTGATTGGTCTACAGGTAGGACACTATCCCTCTGTATTAGTCTGGACTCCTCCCATCCTTCCTATGGATTGCTTGTCCTCCTTGTTTCAGGTTGGAGGTTCCACAGCATCAGGACCACAACCACCAGGCTGGGGGATCCTAAAAATGGGGTCAGCAACCTCCGTGTTCCAGCCGTGGTGAAACTACATGTTTTGTGGGACTTGTAGTTCTACAACCTCCGAAGTGTGGAGAAGTCCTAGACGGACCAGTACTGTCAGACACTCTGCCCTTCATATGTACAATATGAAGTCTATAGGTCTGCCCACTATATCGCCTGCAGAGGCGGTCACCAGTCCAATGTTCAGCGGTATACAGTGACCACACACAGGATAGGAAGTGTCCGGGCACCTCAGTGATCTCCATTGTTGTCAGCTACTTCCCATGTGTTGGGGGGGGGGGGGGGGGGGAGTCTGATGGTTTGTATGTGACGTGGTAGGAGATGGAATCTCCCATTGTGTGTGTCACTATGCAGGCCATTGCATTGCAGCTATGTGTGAACAGGGGGAGGGATTTTTTCCAACTGAAACTCCCCTCCCCCACTCCCCTCCCCAGTGACATCAGGCATGATGGACAGGCGGACGGTTGCCTGGTAACGAAGACGGGGGCGGTCTGAGATAAAGCCGTGTCCTCACACACAGTCGGTGCATTCAGTGTGGTGTTGCCGTAGGATTGCAGACGCCTGTGTAGGAGTAGGAGGGCGCAGTGCTGTATTGGGTGAATGTCGGCCCTGGTGACCCACCGACCACCATATGACACCCCCGACCACCTCCGCTCCAAGGTAACGGGGAGGGAGGGGGAGGGGGGAGTCTGCGGGACTGCACTACCCCCATCAGCAACACCCCAAAACTCCCTATTCCCACCACCAGTGTCAAACACAACGCTGTCTACTATCACCCCAATACACCCTCTGGGATCACCCCAATATACCCTACACTATCACCCCAATATACCCTACACTATCACCCCCATACACCCTCTGGGATCACCCCAATATACCCTACACTATCACCCCAATACACCCTACACGGTCTACCATCACCCCAATACACCCTACACTATCACCCCCATACACCCTCTGAGATCACCCCAATATACCCTACACTATCACCCCAATATACCCTACACTATCACCCCCATACACCCTCTGGGATCACCCCAATATACCCTACACTATCACCGCAATACACCCTACACTGTCTACCATCACCCCAATACACCCTACACTATCACCCCCATACACCCTCTGAGATCACCCCAATACACCCCACACCCTCTGAAATCATCCCAATACACCCTACACTGTCTATCACCCTAATACACCCTACACCCTCTGATATCACCCCAATACTCCCTACACCCTCGGAGATCACCCCAATACACCCTACACTGTATTATCACCCCAATACACCCTCTGAGATCACCCCAATACACCCTCTGAGATCACCCCAATACACCCTACACTGTCTATCACCCTAATACACCCTACACCCTCTGAGATCACCCCAATACTCCCTACACCCTCTGAGATCACCCCAATACACCCTACACTGTATTATCACCCCAATACATCCTACACCCTCTGAGATCACCCCAATACACCCTCTGAGATCACCCCAATACATCCTCTGAGATCACCCCAATACACCCTACACTGTCTATTATCCCCCCAACAGACTCCACAATGCCTATTCCCTATGCTGTCTGTGACTGCCCCAAATGTTTCCATTGTTGTCTGACAACATAATACATTCTACATTGTAATCACCCCAACAATGGCTTCACAGCGATCTCCCCACTACACCCTACCATGTCTGCTACATACCACCACACGTTTACATTCAGCCTGACCCGTGTTTCAACGGTTACAGACAGCCAGAGCCGTGTTAAGACCTTTACATTCAGACAGTCAGAGCCGTGTTGAGACGTTTACAATCGGACAGAGCCGTGTTACGACCTTTACAAATCGGACAGTCAGAGCCATGTTGCGACGTTTACAATCGGACAGAGCCATGTTACGACCTTTACAAATCGGACAGAGCCGTGTTGCGACGTTTACAATCGGACAGTCAGAGCCGTGTTGCGACGTTTACAATCGGACAGTCAGAGCCGTGTTGCGACGTTTACAATCGGACAGTCAGAGCCGTGTTGCGACGTTTACAATCGGACAGAGCCATGTTACGACCTTTACAAATCGGACAGAGCCGTGTTGCGACGTTTACAATCGGACAGTCAGAGCCGTGTTGCGACGTTTACAATCGGACAGTCAGAGCCGTGTTGCGACGTTTACAATCGGACAGTCGGAGCCGTGTTGTGACGTTTACAATCGGACAGTCGGAGCCGTGTTGTGACGTTTACAATCGGACAGTCGGAGCCGTGTTGTGACGTTTACAATCGGACAGTCGGAGCCGTGTTGTGACGTTTACAATCGGACAGTCGGAGCCGTGTTGTGACGTTTACAATCGGACAGTCAGAGACGTGTTGTGACGTTTACAATCGGACAGTCAGAGACGTGTTGTGACGTTTACAATCGGACAGAGCCGTGTTGTGACGTTTACAATCGGACAGTCAGAGCCGTGTTGTGACGTTTACAATCGGACAGTCGGAGCCGTGTTGTGACGTTTACAATCGGACAGTCGGAGCCGTGTTGTGACGTTTACAATCGGACAGTCGGAGCCGTGTTGTGACGTTTACAATCGAACAGTCGGAGCCGTGTTGTGACATTTACAATCGGACAGTCGGAGCCGTGTTGTGACGTTTACAATCGGACAGTCGGAGCCGTGTTGTGACGTTTACAATCGGACAGTCAGAGACGTGTTGTGACGTTTACAATCGGACAGTCAGAGACGTGTTGTGACGTTTACAATCGGACAGTCAGAGACGTGTTGTGACGTTTACAATTGGACAGTCAGAGACGTGTTGTGACGTTTACAATCGGACAGTCAGAGACGTGTTGTGACGTTTACAATCGGACAGTCGGAGCCGTGTTATCCATGGAGAAGGAGAGGTGAGATTGGCCGGTGGGTGTACAGAGGAAGTCCCTGCACTGCACACATCTCGCTCTCTCCGTGACACAATGGTGTGTTCATCTGATATTGCTCTTTGCATTGTTAATAAATAACGAGGGTGTCAGCCAATCAGATTGTACCTTTGCAGTGAAGCCAGGGGAGTTTCTGATTGGTCGCTCAGGTTACATGGTTCTGCTCACTGAATAATCCAGCATGTTGGAGTGTCGGCCAATCCTCTGCAGGGATCTCACAGAAGTCGGCTTTATTACACAATTGTCAGACATACAGTACGGGAGACGGTTATGTGGCTGCAATATACTGTCACCTCCTCACATTCCACCATCGCAGGCACCCACACGCTGCTCTCTCTCTGCACTCACGTGACTGCAGCTTCTGCATAGGAGCTTACAATCTAGGAGTACAGGAATCACACTGACCCATGGAGCTTACAATCTAGGAGTACAGGAATCACACTGTCCCGTGGAGCTTACAATCTAGGAGTACAGGAATCACACTGACCCATGGAGCTTACAATCTAGGGGTACAGGAATCACACTGACCCGTGGAGCTTACAATCTAGGGGTACAGGAATCACACTGACCCATGGAGCTTACACTCTAGGGGTACAGGAATCACACTGACCCATGGAGCTTACACTCTAGGAGTACAGGAATCACACTGACCCATGGAGCTTACAATCTAGGGGTACAGGAATCACACTGACCCATGGAGCTTACACTCTAGGAGTACAGGAATCGCACTGACCCATGGAGCTTACAATCTAGGAGTACAGGAATCGCACTGACCCATGGAGCTTACAATCTAGGAGTACAGGAATCACACTGACCCATGGAGCTTACACTCTAGGAGTACAGGAATCGCACTGACCCATGGAGCTTACAATCTAGGAGTACAGGAATCGCACTGACCCATGGAGCTTACAATCTAGGGGTACAGGAATCACACTGACCCATGGAGCTTACAATCTAGGAGTACAGGAATCGCACTGACCCATGGAGCTTACAATCTAGGGGTACAGGAATCGCTCTGTCCCATGGAGCTTACAATCTAGGGGTACAGGAATCACACTAACCCATGGAGCTTACAATCTAGGAGTACAGGAATCGCACTGACCCATGGAGCTTACACTCTAGGAGTACAGGAATCGCTCTGTTCCATGGAGCTTACAATCTAGGGGTACAGGAATCGCTCTGTCCCATGGAGCTTACAATCTAGGGGTACAGGAATCACACTGACCCGTGGAGCTTACAATCTAGGGGTACAGGAATCGCTCTGTCCCATGGAGCTTACAATCTAGGAGTACAGGAATCACACTGACCCATGGAGCTTACAATCTAGGGGTACAGGAATCACACTGACCCATGGAGCTTACAATCTAGGGGTACAGGAATCACACTGACCCATGGAGCTTACAATCTAGGGGTACAGGAATCACACTGACCCGTGGAGCTTACAATCTAGGGGTACAGGAATCACACTGACCCGTGGAGCTTACAATCTAGGGGTACAGGAATCACACTGACCCATGGAGCTTACACTCCAATCAGACTGCTTTGTATAATTGTGGGTCCCATATAGGTGAAGTCATGTTCCGGAAGCAGAATGATGAGGGTTAGTAGATAATGAAGACCCCGCCCCTTCTACAACACGTGTGATGTGCAGCTGCTGCGCTGTGTGGATCAGGGTGCATGCTCCTCTTACAGGGACCGTGGTCATGTGACCGGAGGAATGGGACCGACCCAGGCCGGGGAGGATAGTTCCGAGCAGAATTTAGGAAGTAAGGATCAGGTGTGGTCCTGAGCCTGAGGGTGACACCACCTCCCCTGTCAGAGTGTATTGGTGTCACTCTTCCCTCTCCATACACTCAGCTCTCCTTGTTTAGTATGAGCAGGAAAGGGTTAGAGCCCCAACACTCAAGGATGCTGCAGACTGGATTCTGTGCCGACTATTCCTTCCCCCAGAACATCCCGGATTATCCATCTTCCTGACAGCACCTGATGTCACATATGGTAGAGTCTCTGACCCTCTCCCGTACCGCGTCCTCTGGTCATCTCCCGTACCGCGTCCTCTGGTCATCTCCCGTACCGCGTCCTCTGGTCATCTCCCGTACCGCGTCCTCTGGTCATCTCCCGTACCGCGTCCTCTGGTCATCTCCCGTACCGCGTCCTCTGGTCATCTCCCGTACCGCGTCCGCGGTCTCTGACCCTCTCCCGTACCGCGTCCGCGGTCTCTGACCCTCTCCCGTACCGCGTCCGCGGTCTCTGGTCATCTCCCGTACCGCGTCCTCTGGTCATCTCCCGTACCGCGTCCTCTGGTCATCTCCCGTACCGCGTCCTCTGGTCATCTCCCGTACCGCGTCCGCGGTCTCTGACCCTCTCCCGTACCGCGTCCGCGGTCTCTGGTCATCTCCCGTACCGCGTCCTCTGGTCATCTCCCGTACCGCGTCCTCTGACCCTCTCCCGTACCGCGTCCGCGGTCTCTGACCCTCTCCCGTACCGCGTCCGCGGTCTCTGACCCTCTCCCGTACCGCGTCCGCAGTCTCTGACCCTCTCCCGTACCGCGTCCGCGGTCTCTGGTCATCTCCCGTACCGCGTCCTCTGGTCATCTCCCGTACCGCGTCCTCTGGTCATCTCCCGTACCGCGTCCGCGGTCTCTGACCCTCTCCCGTACCGCGTCCGCGGTCTCTGGTCATCTCCCGTACCGCGTCCTCTGGTCATCTCCCGTACCGCGTCCTCTGACCCTCTCCCGTACCGCGTCCGCGTCCTCTGACCCTCTCCCGTACCGCGTCCGCGGTCTCTGACCCTCTCCCGTACCGCGTCCGCGGTCTCTGACCCTCTCCCGTACCGCGTCCGCGGTCTCTGACCCTCTCCCGTACCGCGTCCGCAGTCTCTGACCCTCTCCCGTACCGCGTCCGCAGTCTCTGACCCTCTCCCGTACCGCGTCCGCAGTCTCTGACCCTCTCCCGTACCGCGTCCGCGGTCTCTGGTCATCTCCCGTACCGCGTCCTCTGGTCATCTCCCGTACCGCGTCCGCGGTCTCTGACCCTCTCCCGTACCGCGTCCGCAGTCTCTGACCCTCTCCCGTACCGCGTCCGCAGTCTCTGACCCTCTCCCGTACCGCGTCCGCGGTCTCTGACCCTCTCCCGTACCGCGTCCGCGGTCTCTGGTCATCTCCCGTACCGCGTCCTCTGGTCATCTCCCGTACCGCGTCCGCGGTCTCTGACCCTCTCCCGTACCGCGTCCGCGGTCTCTGGTCATCTCCCGTATCGCGTCCTCTGGTCATCTCCCGTACCGCGTCCTCTGACCCTCTCCCGTACCGCGTCCTCTGACCCTCTCCCGTACCGCGTCCGCGGTCTCTGACCCTCTCCCGTACCGCGTCCGCGGTCTCTGACCCTCTCCCGTACCGCGTCCGCGGTCTCTGACCCTCTCCCGTACCGCGTCCGCGGTCTCTGACCCTCTCCCGTACCGCGTCCGCGGTCTCTGACCCTCTCCCGTACCGCGTCCGCGGTCTCTGACCCTCTCCCGTACCGCGTCCGCGGTCTCTGACCCTCTCCCGTACCGCGTCCGCGGTCTCTGACCCTCTCCCGTACCGCGTCCGCGGTCTCTGACCCTCTCCCGTACCGCGTCCGCGGTCTCTGACCCTCTCCCGTACCGCGTCCGCGGTCTCTGACCCTCTCCCGTACCGCGTCCGCGGTCTCTGACCCTCTCCCGTACCGCGTCCGCGGTCTCTGACCCTCTCCCGTACCGCGTCCGCGGTCTCCGACCCTCTCCCGTACCGCGTCCGCGGTCTCCGGTCATCTCCCGTACCGCGTCCGCGGTCTCCGGTCATCTCCCGTACCGTGTCCGCGGTCTCCGGTCATCTCCCGTACCGTGTCCGCAGTCTCCGGTCATCTCCTGTACCGTGTCCGCAGTCTCCGGTCATCTCCTGTACCGTGTCCGCAGTCTCCGGTCATCTCCCGTACCGTGTCCGCAGTCTCCGGTCATCTCCCGTACCGTGTCCGCAGTCTCCGGTCATCTCCCGTACCGTGTCCGCAGTCTCCGGTCATCTCCCGTACCGTGTCCGCAGTCTCCGGTCATCTCCCGTACCGTGTCCGCAGTCTCCGGTCATCTCCCGTACCGTGTCCGCAGTCTCCGGTCATCTCCCGTACCGTGTCCGCAGTCTCCGGTCATCTCCCGTACCGTGTCCGCAGTCTCCGGTCATCTCCTGTACCGTGTCCGCAGTCTCCGGTCATCTCCTGTACTGTGTCCGCAGTCTCCGGTCATCTCCTGTACCGTGTCCGCAGTCTCCGGTCATCTCCTGTACCGTGTCCGCAGTCTCCGGTCATCTCCTGTACTGTGTCCGCAGTCTCCGGTCATCCCCTGTACTGTGTCCGCAGTCTCTGGTCATCTCCTGTACTGTGTCCGCAGTCTCTGGTCATCTCCTGTACTGTGTCCGCAGTCTCTGGTCATCCCCTGTACTGTGTCCGCAGTCTCTGGTCATCCCCTGTACTGTGTCCGCAGTCTCTGGTCATCTCCTGTACTGTGTCCGCAGTCTCTGGTCATCTCCTGTACTGTGTCCGCAGTCTCTGGTCATCTCCTGTACTGTGTCCGCAGTCTCTGGTCATCTCCTGTACTGTGTCCGCAGTCTCTGGTCATCCCCTGTACTGTGTCCGCAGTCTCTGGTCATCTCCTGTACTGTCCGCAGTCTCTGGTCATCTCCTGTACTGTCCGCAGTCTCTGGTCATCTCCTGTACTATGTCCGCAGTCTCCGGTCATCTCCTGTACTGTCCGCAGTCTCCGGTCATCTCCTGTACTATGTCTGCAGTCTCTGGTCATCTCCTGTACTGTGTCCGCAGTCTCTGGTCATCTCCTGTACTGTGTCCGCAGTCTCTGGTCATCTCCTGTACTGTGTCCGCAGTCTCTGGTCATCTCCTGTACTGTGTCCGCAGTCTCTGGTCATCCCCTGTACTGTGTCTGCAGTCTCTGGTCATCCCCTGTACTGTGTCCGCAGTCTCTGGTCATCTCCTGTACTATGTCCGCAGTCTCTGGTCATCCCCTGTACTATGTCTGCAGTCTCTGGTCATCCCCTGTACTATGTCTGCAGTCTCTGGTCATCCCCTGTACTGTGTCCGCAGTCTCTGGTCATCTCCTGTACTATGTCCGCAGTCTCTGGTCATCCCCTGTACTATGTCTGCAGTCTCTGGTCATCCCCTGTACTATGTCCGCAGTCTCTGGTCATCTCCTGTACTGTGTCCGCAGTCTCTGGTCATCTCCTGTACTGTGTCTGCAGTCTCTGGTCATCTCCTGTACTGTGTCCGCAGTCTCTGGTCATCTCCTGTACTGTGTCCGCAGTCTCTGGTCATCTCCTGTACTGTGTCTGCAGTCTCTGGTCATCTCCTGTACTGTGTCCGCAGTCTCTGGTCATCTCCTGTACTGTGTCCGCAGTCTCTGGTCATCTCCTGTACTGTGTCCGCAGTCTCTGACTGTTATCTGTGGTGCATCTGCAGTCTTTGATCCTCTTCAGCCACATGGCATTTACTGAAATCAGGTATATCCAGACACCCAGGCCTGTCAGTGATCAGCCTCCTGATGTTGTAGATCAGGTGGGTGGACATGTGATCATGATGGGGTTGCACAGGTGATCCAATCCCAGGAAGGTGATCCAATCCCAGGAAGGTGATCCAATCCCAGGAAGGTGATCCAATCCCAGGAAGGTGATCCATCTGAGATGGAATGGTGGAGTCTAGCCCAGTACATGGCCATCTGCCAGGAGGAAGGGGAGGACAAGAGGCAGAGACTGACCTGGAGGCCTCTTCCAGGAATATGGAGGTCTATGGGAACCAAAAGGCTCTGGACTGGGACTACTCTATGGAGACAGAGGTGAGTGGATGTGACCAGAAATGAGATCAGGGAAACTATTGAGACTCGGATGGTCAGAGGGTCACAGACCAGACACCCATCAGGGGGCGGAGTCACTGCAGGTTTCTGAATGTACAGATCTTCACACCCTCTGAAATTCATCTCTGAGCCAATCGGAGATCTCTATTGTGTGAATTAGAATGTTTGCCAGACAGAATATGACAGGAGCATGTGAAATGGACTCTGCGCAGTCCCACTTCTCCTGTCCCGGATGCCGGGTGTCATTCTCGGTATCTGTCCCCATTCTGTATGTATGGACTCTGCACGGTCCCACTTGTCCTGTCCCGGATGCCGGGTGTCATTCTCGGTATCTGTCCCCATTCTGTATGTATGGACTCTGCACAGTCCCACTTCTCCTGTCCTGGATGCCGGGTGTCATTCTCGGTATCTGTCCCCATTCTGTATGTATGGACTCTGCACAGTCCCACTTCTCCTGTCCTGGATGCCGGGTGTCATTCTCGGTATCTGTCCCCATTCTGTATGTATGGACTCTGCACAGTCCCACTTCTCCTGTCCTGGATGCCGGATGTCATTCTCGGTATCTGTCCCTGCTCTGTATGTATGGACTCTGCACAGTCCCACTTCTCCTGTCCTGGATGCCGGGTGTCATTCTCGGTATCTGTCCCCATTCTGTATGTATGGATATTTTTATTTGTATAAACAAACAAATTACAAGGTAACAAAACTGTAACCATCATAAAAACAAACAGCACATAAACCAACAATCTAACAACTGCTTACATATTCTTCACGTCAAAAACACATCAGTTTAAATGAAATGAAAAGTTATACACAGAATTTTGATACTATAAATAAATTCCATCCCATAATTTTATATTCCTCCAGTATTTCCTTAGCTCTACCCTGCACAGTCCCACTTCCCTGTCCCGGGTGTCATTCTCGGTATCTCCTCTTATTCTGTATGTATGGACTCTGCACAGTCCCACTTCACCTGTCCCGGATGCCGGGTGTCATTCTCGGTATCTCCTCTTATTCTGTATGTATGGACTCTGCACAGTCCCACTTCTCCTGTCCCGGATGCCGGGTGTCATTCTTGGTATCTGTCCTTATTCTGTATGTATGGACTCTGCACAGTCCCACTTCTCCTGTCCCGGATGCCGGGTGTCATTCTTGGTATCTGTCCTTATTCTGTATGTATGGACTCTGCACAGTCCCACTTCTCCTGTCCCGGATGCCGGGTGTCATTCTCGGTATCTCCTCTTATTCTGTATGTATGGACTCTACACAGTCCCACTTCCCTGGTGATCACTGTTGTGGTTACTATGTATCAGTGCTGGGATTGTTTTGGCTCTGTAGACAGAACACAGAGGACTGTGGGTATTTCCCGTGATGTCAGGTCTCTATGAGGTATGGTGTTGTCAGGTGATAGGTCTATAATAGTCCTGGGGGTGTCATGTCTCTATAATAGATTGGTGGGCGGGGTCAGGTCTCTATGAGGTATGGTGTTGTCAGGTGATAGGTCTACAACACTCCTGGGGGTGTCATCTCTCTATAATAGATTGGTGGGCGGGGTCAGGTCTCTATGGGGTATGGTGTTGTCAGGTGATAGGTCTATAATAGTCCTGGGGGTGTCTTCTCTCTCTAATAGATTGGTGGGCGGGGTCAGGTCTCTATGGGGTATGGTGTTGTCAGGTGATAGGTCTATAATAGTCCTGGGGGTGTCATCTCTCTATAATAGATTGGTGGGCGGGGTCAGGTCTCTATGGGGTATGGTGTTGTCAGGTGATAGGTCTATAATAGTCCTGGGGGTGTCTTCTCTCTATAATAGATTGGTGGGCGGGGTCAGGTCTCTATGGGGTATGGTGTTGTCAGGTGATAGGTCTATAATAGTCCTCAGGGTGTCATTTCTCTAGAATGGTTTCTATAAATAAACTGTTTACATTTCTTTTGTGCTATTTGTGTTCCCTTTTGTTGTTTCCATGATCCTCTCCTCCCTGAGGTCACACACACAGTGGGGTTTGTAGTAGCAGCTGGTGATTGGTATGGCCACCTGGCAGCACTGCAGTCCCACGTTCATCTCCCCCCAGACCTCTCTCTTCTATCAGGTTGTATGGGTTCTGTAAGGTCACAGTGGTCGGTGATGGATGATTGGAGACTCGGTGAGAGAGGTCACAGTGGACGGTGAGGGATGATTGGAGACTCGGTGAGAGAGGTCACAGTGGACGGTGATGGATGATTGGAGACTCGGTGAGAGAGGTCACAGTGGACGGTGAGGGATGATTGGAGACTCGGTGAGAGAGGTCACAGTGGACGGTGAGGGATGATTGGAGACTCGGTGAGAGAGGTCACAGTGGACGGTGAGGGATGATTGGAGACTCGGTGAGAGAGGTCACAGTGGACGGTGAGGGATGATTGGAGACTCGGTGAGAGAGGTCACAGTGGACGGTGAGGGATGATTGGAGACTCGGTGAGAGAGGTTCTAGTGGTCAGTGACGGACGATTGGAGACTCGGTGAGAGAGGTTCTAGTGGTCGGTGACGGATGATTGGAGACTCGGTAAGAGAGGTTCTAGTGGTCGGTGATGGATGATTGGAGACTCGGTGACGGATGATTGGAGACTCGGTGAGAGAGGTTCTAGTGGTCGGTGACGGATGATTGGAGACTCGGTGAGAGAGGTTCTAGTGGTCGGTGACGGATGATTGGAGACTCGGTGACGGATGATTGGAGACTCGGTAAGAGAGGTTACAGTGGTCGGTGATGGATGATTGGAGACTCGGTAAGAGAGGTTCTAGTGGTTGGTGATGGATGATTGGAGACTCTGTGAGAGAGGTTCTAGTGGTCGGTGACGGATGATTGGAGACTCGGTGAGAGAGGTTCTAGTGGTTGGTGACGGATGATTGGAGACTCGGTAAGAGAGGTTCTAGTGGTCGGTGACGGATGATTGGAGACTCGGTAAGAGAGGTTCTAGTGGTTGGTGATGGATGATTGGAGACTCTGTGAGAGAGGTTCTAGTGGTCGGTGACGGATGATTGGAGACTCGGTGAGAGAGGTTCTAGTGGTTGGTGATGGATGATTGGAGACTCTGTGAGAGAGGTTCTAGTGGTCGGTGACGGATGATTGGAGACTCGGTAAGAGAGGTTCTAGTGGTTGGTGATGGATGATTGGAGACTCGGTGAGAGAGGTTCTAGTGGTTGGTGATGGATGATTGGAGCCTCGGTAAGAGAGGTTCTAGTGGTCGGTGACGGATGATTGGAGACTCGGTAAGAGAGGTTCTAGTGCTTGGTGATGGATGATTGGAGACTCTGTGAGAGAGGTTCTAGTGGTTGGTGATGGATGATTAGAGACTCTGTGAGAGAGGTTCTAGTGGTTGGTGATGGATGATTAGAGACTCTGTGAGAGAGGTTCTAGTGGTCGGTGACGGATGATTGGAGACTCGGTAAGAGAGGTTCTAGTGGTTGGTGATGGATGATTGGAGACTCGGTAAGAGAGGTTCTAGTGGTTGGTGATGGATGATTGGAGACTCTGTGAGAGAGGTTCTAGTGGTCGGTGACGGATGATTGGAGACTCGGTAAGAGAGGTTCTAGTGGTTGGTGATTGATGATTGGAGACTCGGTGAGAGAGGTTCTAGTGGTCGGTGACGGATGATTGGAGACTCGGTGAGAGAGGTTCTAGTGGTTGGTGATGGATGATTGGAGACTCGGTAAGAGAGGTTCTAGTGGTTGGTGATGGATGATTGCAGACTCTGTGAGAGAGGTTCTAGTGGTCGGTGACGGATGATTGGAGACTCGGTAAGAGAGGTTCTAGTGGTTGGTGATGGATGATTGCAGACTCTGTGAGAGAGGTTCTAGTGGTCGGTGACGGATGATTGGAGACTCGGTAAGAGAAGTTCTAGTGGTTGGTGATGGATGATTGGAGACTCGGTGAGAGAGGTTCTAGTGGTTGGTGATGGATGATTGGAGACTCGGTAAGAGAGGTTCTAGTGGTTGGTGACGGATGATTGGAGACTCTGTGAGAGAGGTTCTAGTGGTTGGTGATGGATGATTGGAGACTCTGTGAGAGAGGTTCTAGTGGTTGGTGATGGATGATTGGAGACTCGGTAAGAGAGGTTCTAGTGGTTGGTGATGGATGATTGCAGACTCTGTGAGAGAGGTTCTAGTGGTCGGTGACGGATGATTGGAGACTCTGTGAGAGAGGTTCTAGTGGTTGGTGATGGATGATTGGAGACTCTGTGAGAGAGGTTCTAGTGGTTGGTGATGGATGATTGCAGACTCTGTGAGAGAGGTTCTAGTGGTCGGTGACGGATGATTGGAGACTCGATAAGAGAGGTTCTAGTGGTTGGTGATTGATGATTGGAGACTCGGTGAGAGAGGTTCTAGTGGTCGGTGACGGATGATTGGAGACTCGGTGACGGATGATTGGAGACTCGGTGACGGATGATTGGAGACTCGGTGAGAGAGGTTCTAGTGGTTGGTGATGGATGATTGGAGACTCGGTAAGAGAGGTTCTAGTGGTCGGTGATGGATGATTGGAGACTCGGTAAGAGAGGTTCTAGTGGTCGGTGATGGATGATTGGAGACTCGGTAAGAGAGGTTACAGTGGTCGGTGATGGATGATTGGATGCTTGGTCATGTGTGTGTTGATTGGAGAGGTTTCTGGTCAGGGAGTGTTGATTGGATGATTGATAAGTTTCAGTAGCACATGATGGTTGGAGAGCCAATGAGTGAGCTATGACTGGACAGGCAGTGAGTTGGTTACAGAGCAGTTAATAGGAATTGCGGTCACGGTTTGGTGCACTGAGCTAACAAGCATCTAAATATAGAGCGTATGTCCTGCAGTGCCCTAAATATTGTATGAATGTAGAGAGGCTGGAGGAGGACAGCGCCCTCTGATGTCACTCTGTATACAGATGTATAGAGATGACATCATACATATTTGATGGCACTGATTGGTGACTCCTCTCCCATTCTCATGTTGATGTCACCTAAATCATAGCAGTCTGGTGACACATCATCTGCTGTATAATGAGGGCTGTGTGCTCCTGGTTATTCATAGAGAAGCTCTGTAGCTGTACAGGGAGCTGTGTGTGTGACCTGTATAGGTGGTGTAAGTGGGAGGGGGAAGTTGCAGGCAGCAATGTCTGTGGCTGGGAGTTTCCAGCTCACATATTTGATCCCAGAGCTTCCCAACTTCCTTTATAGAGGGTGGCTGCTCGTGTCTTCCTTCTAATGGGGAATGAAGTTTCTTGATTCCAATAGGTGAGGAAATCTATTTTATGGAGAAATAAATGTCCAATAAATCTTTCTGCTCTGTTATGTCTGGCGTCCTGGGAGCAGCAATCTTGTAGACCACACTCCCTCTGTACAGATAGCTGGCCTCCATCGGGCACCATGATCAGATATCAGCCCAATCTTGGCCACCTTCCCATTTATTATATTTTGTAAATCATCGTATTTGAGGTTTACAATGTTTTACAGTCGGATATAAAATGACATAATCGAATGAGGGTGTATAGATTAGGAACGATCGATGATTGGGGATAGAGGTCACATGTGACAGGCTGTCATTCTTGTCTGACGTCATCCAATGAGATTGAATAGACTGGGAACGATCGATGATTGGGGATAGAGGTCACATGTGACATGCTGTCATTCTTGTCTGACGTCATCCAATGAGATTGAATAGACTGGGAACGATCAATGATTGGGGATAGAGGTCACATGTGACATGCTGTCATTCTTGTCTGACGTCATCCAATGAGATTGAATAGACTGGGAACGATCGATGATTGGGGATAGAGGTCACATGTGACATGCTGTCATTCTTGTCTGACGTCATCCAATGAGATTGAATAGACTGGGAACGATCGATGATTGGGGATAGAGGTCACATGTGACATGCTGTCATTCTTTCCTGATGTCATCCAATGAGATTTTATAGACTGGGAGGGATCGATAATTGGGGATAGAGGTCATATGGCAATGTGCTGTCATTCTTGTCTGATGATGTCGTCCATGGTGTGTCATTCTTGTCTGATGATGTCGTCCATGGTGTGTCATTCTTGTCTGATGATGTCGTCCATGGTGTGTCATTCTTGTCTGATGATGTCATCCGTGGTGTTGAGCTGTATCTGTAGGGCTCCAGTTAGGTGTGTACCGGCTGGCTCCTATAAACCTTTTATGGCCGACCTGTGATCACACCGACTTGTTTATGGTGATGGTTGTAAATCTGTGTGCTAATACCTTGATCTCTTCTAGCAGAACAGCCCCATCACTCATGGGATGTATGTCGAGTCGGAGGCGACCTTCAGCGACTCTGAGCTCTTCCCAGATGAAGAGAGTTTAACACTGGGCCATCAAGATGTCCACCATGAATCGGACTTGGACAGTGCCATCGAGAGCACGCCAAGCTCGGAGGTTTCTGATGAATACCGCAGTGATGGGAAGGCAGAGGATGTTCATGGGCTCTACCTCCCTGAAGAGCGGTAAGTAGCCTATACGAGGAGATCTGTGAGGCAAACCGTGATCCTAGTTCTAGACTAGATATCCTAGGTGCTGGGAACAGGAGCTGCAATTTCGGCTTCTCACTCCATTGTGTGCTTGGGTTCTTGTTGTCTGACTGTCCCAATTTTCCATCTCTCTCAGGAACCTCCTCAACCCTTCAGCCTTGTCAGAGTTCTCCAGCCATTCTACGGCCTCTGTGATCAGTGCCGAGGAACAGTTTGAGGACTATGGAGAAGGAGATGATGTGGATTATGCCCCCAGCAGTCCATGTCCTGATGATGAAAGTCGAACCAATGCCTTATCTGACCTAGGCTCCTCCGTCCCCTCCAGGTGAGCATAAAAATAACTTGTTGGCCTCTTGGTGGATGACAAATACAAGGCTAAAATCTCTGTAACCACTCTAAGGACTATGGTCACACCAACAACTGTTCTGGGCTCCAGGCTGCTCTTCCTCAGGTCTGGGAGAGCTAGTGACACCTTGCTGCTTTGTTTACACACATAGACTGGACCTTTTTTATTTACAATGGTAAACATTCTCCATATAGCCTCCAGCCTCTGATCTCTGCAGCAGATATCGCCATGCCTTTGTCCCTGCATATGGCCAACCTTATGGTGCCCACAGTCCTCAGTGGGGAGTTGACTGGACAGGAATGATCCCACCATCTGTGTGGAGACAAATTTGTGTCAATGGAGAGAGACACTTGAAGACACTGCCTATCATGAGGGAACTCATCTGATTGATCCTCCACCGCAGCAAGGTTGCCTGCCCTCAGACTTCATAAACTTCTCTAATACATTTCCTGTGCATATTCTAGAACCGGGACCAGGAATGGGACAAGGTCCTGCCCACAATATCTTTTTTTTTTTCCCCCACAACTTCTATAAAAATAAGTGTGTCTCCCTGTGTTATCACCCTTCTGCTGTCCAGTGTTTTTACGGAGAAACCAAAATGGGACAATAAGCACATAGTGACCATTTTCTCTTTCCTCAAAAAATATAAGTAGGATAATGGAGAATATGGCATGGCTTCTATAGAATGCCCTATAGGGCGGGCGGGATGAATCACGTCTGTTTATGTATGGTAGCAGCTCCATCTAGAAGTGGTTTGTGTATAGTGGCAGCTCCGTCTAGAACCATAGTTTGTGTATAGTGGAAGCTCCATCTAGCACCGTAGTCCTTTGTATGGTGGCAGCTCCGTCTAGCACCATAGTCCTTGTATGGTGGCAGCTCCGTCTAGCTCCGTATTCAGTGTATAGTGGCAGTTCTGTCTAGAACCCTATTCGGTGTATAGTGGTAGCTCCGTCTAGCTCCGTATTCAGTGTATAGTGGCAGTTCTGTCTAGAACCATATTCAGTGTATAGTGGCAGCTCTGTCTAGCACCGTATTCAGTGTATAGTGGCAGTTCTGTCTAGAACCCTATTCGGTGTATAGTGGTAGCTCTGTCTAGAACCCTATTCGGTGTATAGTGGTAGCTCCGTCTAGCACCGTATTCAGTGTATAGTGGCAGCTCTGTCTAGCACCATATTCAGTGTATAGTGGCAGCTCTGTCTAGCACCATATTCAGTGTATAATGGCAGTTCTGTCCAGAACCCTATTCGGTGTATAGTGGCAGTTCTGTCTAGCACCGTAATCAGTGTATAGTGGCAGTTCTGTCTAGCACCGTATTCAGTGTATAGTGGCAGCTCTGTCTAGCACCCTATTCAGTGTATAGTGGCAGCTCTGTCTAGCACCGTATTCAGTGTATAGTGGCAGTTCTGTCTAGAACCCTATTCAGTGTATAGTGGCAGTTCTGTCTAGAACCCTATTCGGTGTATAGTGGCAGTTCTGTCTAGAACCCTATTCGGTGTATAGTGGTAGCTCCGTCTAGAACCCTATTCAGTGTATAGTGGCAGCTCTGTCTAGAACCCTATTCAGTGTATAGTGGCAGCTCTGTCTAGCACCGTATTCCGTGTATAGTGGCAGTTCTGTCTAGAACCCTATTCAGTGTATAGTGGCAGCTCTGTCTAGCACCGTATTCCGTGTATAGTGGCAGTTCTGTCTAGAACCCTATTCAGTGTATAGTGGCAGTTGTGTCTAGAACCCTATTCAGTGTATAGTGGTAGCTCCATCTAGCACCGTATTCAGTGTATAGTGGCAGCTCTGTCTAGCACCGTATTCAGTGTATAGTGGCAGCTCCGTCTAGCACCGTATTCAGTGTATAGTGGCAGCTCTGTCTAGCACCGTATTCAGTGTATAGTGGCAGCTCCGTCTAGCACCGTATTCAGTGTATAGTGGCAGTTCTGTCTAGCACCGTATTCAGTGTATAGTGGCAGCTCTGTCTAGCACCCTATTCAGTGTATAGTGGCAGCTCTGTCTAGCACCGTATTCCGTGTATAGTGGCAGTTCTGTCTAGAACCCTATTCAGTGTATAGTGGCAGTTGTGTCTAGAACCCTATTCAGTGTATAGTGGCAGTTGTGTCTAGAACCCTATTCAGTGTATAGTGGTAGCTCTGTCTAGAACCCTATTCAGTGTATAGTGGCAGCTCTGTCTAGAACCCTATTCAGTGTATAGTGGCAGTTCTGTCTAGAACCCTATTCAGTGTATAGTGGCAGTTCTGTCTAGAACCCTATTCAGTGTATAGTGGCAGCTCCATCTAGCACCATAGTCAGTGTTTACCTGGATTTGCATTACACAGGAACTGTACACAGCTCATCTGGGAGTCCCTGACCATCAGCATCACAAAGAAGTGCAATTGTCTCTTTTCCTATCTGCCACTTTAGTAAAGAGAAGGGTAACAGCAGTGTGTATGTTTGGAGAAGGGTAACAGCAGGGTGTATGTTTGGAGAAGGGTAACACCAGGGTGTATGTTTGGAGAAGGGTAACACCAGGGTGTATGTTTAGAGAAGGGTAACAGCAGGATGTATGTTTGGAGAAGGGTAACAGCAGGGTGTATGTTTAGAGAAGGGTAACACCAGGGTGTATGTTTGGAGAAGGGTAACACCAGGGTGTATGTTTGGAGAAGGGTAACACCAGGGTGTATGTTTGGAGAAGGGTAACAGCAGGATGTATGTTTGGAGAAGGGTAACAGCAGGGTGTATGTTTGGAGAAGGGTAACAGCAGGGTGTATGTTTGGAGAAGGGTAACAGCAGGATGTATGTTTGGAGAAGGGTAACAGCAGGGTGTATGTTTGGAGAAGGGTAACAGCAGGGTGTATGTTTGGAGAAGGGTAACACCAGGGTGTATGTTTGGAGAAGGGTAACAGCAGGGTGTATGTTTAAAGAAGGGTAACAGCAGGGTGTATGTTTAGAGAAGGGTAACAGCAGGGTGTATGTTTGGAGAAGGGTAACAGCAGGGTGTATGTTTAGAGAAGGGTAACAGCAGGGTGTATGTTTGGAGAAGGGTAACAGCAGGATGTATGTTTGGAGAAGGGTAACAGCAGGGTGTATGTTTGGAGAAGGGTAACAGCAGGGTGTATGTTTGGAGAAGGGTAACAGCAGGGTGTATGTTTGGAGAAGGGTAACAGCAGGGTGTATGTTTAAAGAAGGGTAACAGCAGGGTGTATGTTTAGAGAAGGGTAACAGCAGGATGTATGTTTAGAGAAGGGTAACAACAGGGTGTATGTTTGGAGAAGGGTAACACCAGGGTGTATGTTTAGAGAAGGGTAACAACAGGGTGTATGTTTAGAGAAGGGTAACAGCAGGGTGTATGTTTGGAGAAGGGTAACAGCAGGGTGTATGTTTGGAGAAGGGTAACAGCAGGGTGTATGTTTGACACCCATCTAATCTATTTATAACAATTTGCACCCAATGCCTGTCTGTGATGCAATAGATTTCCTGTATATTGATGCTGATTTTTCCCTCTCAGTGCCGGACAGACACCTCGTAAAATGAGGCACATGTACAACAGCGAGTTACTGGACATGTACTGCACACAGTGCTGCAAGAAGATCACCCTGCTGAACGACCTGGAGGCCCGGCTAAAGAACCTCAAAGCCAACAGGTGATTCTTCCCACCAGCCTGATCTCTGCCTCACATGTCCTGTTTTCTGGACCCTAAATCTTCCTTGTACCCCATAGATGGGAGGGATGGGCTCCAGTGCTTAATAGATTAATAGAAGGATGTGTGAGATAAACCTCCTGGCCCGGGTGGATGGCGCGTCCAGGGGTCTGTCTCGGGTGGACGGCGCGTACAGGGGTCAGGCTCGGGTGGACGGCGCGTACAGGGGTCAGGCTCGGGTGGACGGCGCGTACAGGGGTCTGGCCCGGGTGGACGGCGCGTACAGGGGTCAGGCTCGGGTGGACGGCGCGTACAGGGGTCTGTCTCGGGTGGACGGCGCGTACAGGGGTCAGGCCCGGGTGGACGGCGCGTACAGGGGTCTGTCTCGGGTGGACGGCGCGTACAGGGGTCAGGCCCGGGTGGACGGCGCGTACAGGGGTCAGGCTCGGGTGGACGGCGCGTACAGGGGTCTGTCTCGGGTGGACGGCGCGTACAGGGGTCAGGCCCGGGTGGACGGCGCGTACAGGGGTCAGGCCCGGGTGGACGGCGCGTACAGGGGTCAGGCCCGGGTGGACGGCGCGTACAGGGGTCAGGCTCGGGTGGACGGCGCGTACAGGGGTCTGGCTCGGGTGGACGGCGCGTACAGGGGTCTGGCCCGGGTGGACGGCGCGTACAGGGGTCTGGCTCGGGTGGACGGCGCGTACAGGGGTCAGGCCCGGGTGGACGGCGCGTACAGGGGTCAGGCCCGGGTGGACGGCGCGTACAGGGGTCTGGCCCGGGTGGACGGCGCGTACAGGGGTCTGGCCCGGGTGGACGGCGCGTACAGGGGTCAGGCCCGGGTGGACGGCGCGTACAGGGGTCTGGCCCGGGTGGACGGCGCGTACAGGGGTCTGGCCCGGGTGGACGGCGCGTACAGGGGTCAGGCCCGGGTGGACGGCGCGTACAGGGGTCAGGCCCGGGTGGACGGCGCGTACAGGGGTCAGGCCCGGGTGGACGGCGCGTACAGGGGTCAGGCCCGGGTGGACGGCGCGTACAGGGGTCTGGCCCGGGTGGACGGCGCGTACAGGGGTCTGGCTCGGGTGGACGGCGCGTACAGGGGTCAGGCCCGGGTGGACGTGGTGATTTGAGTTCAGTTAGTGTTCATTCTGTATATATTAATGTGTCTTTATTGTTTATTTCACACCTGCAGCCCAAACAGAAAGATCACCAGCACAGCCTTTGGGAGGTAAGTCCCACCTACTGTATATATTTAATAATGGGGTTCTATAGAAGATTTTGGGTACTGGCTTAGACCGGTGTAGACCTATGGAGAGAAGCTGGGTTTGGTGACAGTCATGCGACTCTTCTTTTCCAGGCAGCTCTTCCACAACAGTAACCTGAGTAGCAGCAATGGCAGCACAGAGGACCTCTTCCGTGACAGCATTGACTCCTGTGACAATGACATCACCGAGAAGGTGAGCGCCGCTGCTTCTCATATGCTGCAAGTCTGGGGGTTTTCTTTAGATTCTTTGTCCTTTCATCGTGATGAAAATGTTGACATTATTTATTATCTTCAGCAATGGTGAATGATTAGCAATAATCCCTTCAGTTTCTAACAAAGATTTCTGATTGGCCTCTGAGTTTCCATATTCCCCCCACATCGTGTTCCGTCCATCACTAAATATGGCAGCCAAGTGCTTCTCACACTGCAGTATACCATATCTTTGTTGTTGCTGTGTGACATCAGCCTCTCCAGCTACCCTACAGGATACATTCATTTGGGCATTGTGACACCTTTTATTCCCCCCCCCCCCCCCCCCCGTTATACAGGATCCCTCCACCCTGGTGTTGTGACGCCTCTTCCACCATTATACAGGATCCCTCCACCCTGGCGTTGTGACCCCTCCTCTTCCACCATTATACAGGATCCCTTCTTCCTGGTGTTGTGACCCCTCCTCTTCCACCATTATACAGGATCCCTCCACCCTGGTGTGACCCCTCCTCTTCCACCATTATACAGGATCCCTCCACCCTGGTGTTGTGACCCCTCCTCTTCCACCATTATACAGGATCCCTTCATCCTGGTGTTGTGACCCCCTCCTCTTCCACCATTATACAGGATCCCTCCACCCTGGCGTTGTGACACCTCTTCCACCATTATACAGGATCCCTCCACCCTGGTGTTGTGACCCCTCCTCTTCCACCTTTCTGTATAATGTGGTCAGAAGCCCAGCTTGTGGCCTCAGCTGATTTGTACTCTTGTTTACCATCCGCTAAGGACGCGCTGGATTAATTGCAGGGTTCCCGACACACTTTGTCTCCTGTCCTGGATTTCCATAAACCACCTTAAGTCAAATCTCCAGAATGCGGTCAAACTTTTTAATTCCTCCAGAAAGCAGCATTCGGGTTCTCGCAGCGCATTTCCTGATGAAATATTTTAGCCTGTCTTGAAGAAATGAATGGGGAGTGCGCTCCTAACATTCACCATGGTGAAAAGTCACCAACCTGGGAGCCGCTGCATCTATCTCCCCGGTGCCCATGTGTGATCCCCATTGAATCCCAGTGCTCTATTAGGATAGAAGCGTGTACAGTTGTGTTCCAGAGCAATATCCCCATGTGGGGCGTCCCCCCTAACCCTATCCTAAAGCTGGGTATAGTGGAGTGTAGCGTCCCCCCTAACCCTATCATAAAGCTGGGTATGGAGGGGTGTGGCGTCCCCCCTAACGCTATCCTAAAGCTGGGTATAGTGGAGTGTGGCGTCCCCCCTAACCCTATCATAAAGCTGGGTATAGTGGAGGGGTGTGGCGTCCCCCCTAACCCTATCATAAAGCTGGGTATGGAGGAGTGTGGCGTCCCCCCTAACCCTATCATAAAGCTGGGTATAGTGGAGTGTGGCGTCCCCCCTAACCCTATCATAAAGCTGGGTATAGTGGAGTGTGGCGTCCCCCCTAACCCTATCATAAAGCTGGGTATGGAGGGGTGTGGCGTCCCCCCTAACCCTATCATAAAGCTGGGTATGGAGGGGTGTGGCGTCCCCCCTAACCCTATCATAAAGCTGGGTATGGAGGGGTGTGGCGTCCCCCCTAACCCTATCATAAAGCTGGGTATGGAGGGGTGTGGCGTCCCCCCTAACCCTATCATAAAGCTGGGTATGGAGGGGTGTGGCGTCCCCCCTAACCCTATCATAAAGCTGGGTATGGAGGAGTGTGGCGTCCCCCCTAACCCTATCATAAAGCTGGGTATGGAGGGGTGTGGCGTCCCCCCTAACCCTATCATAAAGCTGGGTATGGAGGAGTGTGGCGTCCCCCCTAACCCTATCATAAAGCTGGGTATAGTGGAGTGTGGCGTCCCCCCTAACCCTATCATAAAGCTGGGTATAGTGGAGTGTGGCGTCCCCCCTAACCCTATCATAAAGCTGGGTATAGTGGAGGAGTGTGGCGTCCCCCCTAACCCTATCATAAAGCTGGGTATAGTGGAGGAGTGCGGCGTCCCCCTAACCCTATGATAAAGCTGGGTATAGTGGAGTGTGGCGTCCCCCCTAACCCTATGATAAAGCTGGGTATGGAGGGGTGTGGCGTCCCCCCTAACCCTATGATAAAGCTGGGTATGGAGGGGTGTGGCGTCCCCCCTAACCCTATCATAAAGCTGGGTATGGAGGGGTGTGGCGTCCCCCCTAACCCTATCATAAAGCTGGGTATGGAGGGGTGTGGCGTCCCCCCTAACCCTATCATAAAGCTGGGTATGGAGGGGTGTGGCGTCCCCCCTAACCCTATCATAAAGCTGGGTATAGTGGAGGAGTGTGGCGTCCCCCCTAACCCTATGATAAAGCTGGGTATGGAGGGGTGTGGCGTCCCCCCTAACCCTATCATAAAGCTGGGTATGGAGGAGTGTGGCGTCCCCCCTAACCCTATCATAAAGCTGGGTATAGTGGAGTGTGGCGTCCCCCCTAACCCTATCATAAAGCTGGGTATAGTGGAGGAGTGTGGCGTCCCCCCTAACCCTATCATAAAGCTGGGTATGGAGGGGTGTGGCGTCCCCCCTAACCCTATGATAAAGCTGGGTATGGAGGAGTGTGGCGTCCCCCCTAACCCTATGATAAAGCTGGGTATGGAGGGGTGTGGCGTCCCCCCTAACCCTATGATAAAGCTGGGTATGGAGGGGTGTGGCGTCCCCCCTAACTCTATCATAAAGCTGGGTATAGTGGTGGAGTGTGGCGTCCCCCCTAACTCTATCATAAAGCTGGGTATAGTGGAGGAGTGTGGCGTCCCCCCTAACCCTATCATAAAGCTGGGTATGGAGGAGTGTGGCGTCCCCCCTAACCCTATCATAAAGCTGGGTATGGAGGAGTGTGGCGTCCCCCCTAACCCTATCATAAAGCTGGGTATAGTGGAGTGTGGCGTCCCCCCTAACCCTATGATAAAGCTGGGTATAGTGGAGTGTGGCGTCCCCCCTAACTCTATCATAAAGCTGGGTATGGAGGGGTGTGGCGTCCCCCCTAACCCTATCATAAAGCTGGGTATGGAGGGGTGTGGCGTCCCCCCTAACCCTATCATAAAGCTGGGTATAGTGGAGGAGTGTGGCGTCCCCCCTAACCCTATGATAAAGCTGGGTATGGAGGGGTGTGGCGTCCCCCCTAACCCTATCATAAAGCTGGGTATGGAGGAGTGTGGCGTCCCCCCTAACCCTATCATAAAGCTGGGTATAGTGGAGTGTGGCGTCCCCCCTAACCCTATCATAAAGCTGGGTATAGTGGAGGAGTGTGGCGTCCCCCCTAACCCTATCATAAAGCTGGGTATGGAGGGGTGTGGCGTCCCCCCTAACCCTATGATAAAGCTGGGTATGGAGGAGTGTGGCGTCCCCCCTAACCCTATGATAAAGCTGGGTATGGAGGGGTGTGGCGTCCCCCCTAACCCTATGATAAAGCTGGGTATGGAGGGGTGTGGCGTCCCCCCTAACTCTATCATAAAGCTGGGTATAGTGGTGGAGTGTGGCGTCCCCCCTAACTCTATCATAAAGCTGGGTATAGTGGAGGAGTGTGGCGTCCCCCCTAACCCTATCATAAAGCTGGGTATGGAGGAGTGTGGCGTCCCCCCTAACCCTATCATAAAGCTGGGTATGGAGGAGTGTGGCGTCCCCCCTAACCCTATCATAAAGCTGGGTATAGTGGAGTGTGGCGTCCCCCCTAACCCTATGATAAAGCTGGGTATAGTGGAGTGTGGCGTCCCCCCTAACTCTATCATAAAGCTGGGTATAGTGGAGGAGTGTGGCGTCCCCCCTAACCCTATCATAAAGCTGGGTATAGTGGAGGAGTGTGGCGTCCCCCCTAACCCTATCATAAAGCTGGGTATGGAGGAGTGTGGCGTCCCCCCTAACCCTATGATAAAGCTGGGTATGGAGGGGTGTGGCGTCCCCCCTAACCCTATCATAAAGCTGGGTATGGAGGGGTGTGGCGTCCCCCCTAACCCTATCATAAAGCTGGGTATGGAGGGGTGTGGCGTCCCCCCTAACCCTATCATAAAGCTGGGTATGGAGGAGTGTGGCGTCCCCCCTAACCCTATCATAAAGCTGGGTATAGTGGAGTGTGGCGTCCCCCCTAACCCTATCATAAAGCTGGGTATAGTGGAGGAGTGTGGCGTCCCCCCTAACCCTATCATAAAGCTGGGTATGGAGGGGTGTGGCGTCCCCCCTAACCCTATGATAAAGCTGGGTATGGAGGAGTGTGGCGTCCCCCCTAACCCTATGATAAAGCTGGGTATGGAGGGGTGTGGCGTCCCCCCTAACCCTATGATAAAGCTGGGTATGGAGGGGTGTGGCGTCCCCCCTAACTCTATCATAAAGCTGGGTATAGTGGTGGAGTGTGGCGTCCCCCCTAACTCTATCATAAAGCTGGGTATAGTGGAGGAGTGTGGCGTCCCCCCTAACCCTATCATAAAGCTGGGTATGGAGGAGTGTGGCGTCCCCCCTAACCCTATCATAAAGCTGGGTATGGAGGAGTGTGGCGTCCCCCCTAACCCTATCATAAAGCTGGGTATAGTGGAGTGTGGCGTCCCCCCTAACCCTATGATAAAGCTGGGTATAGTGGAGTGTGGCGTCCCCCCTAACTCTATCATAAAGCTGGGTATAGTGGAGGAGTGTGGCGTCCCCCCTAACCCTATCATAAAGCTGGGTATAGTGGAGGAGTGTGGCGTCCCCCCTAACCCTATCATAAAGCTGGGTATGGAGGAGTGTGGCGTCCCCCCTAACCCTATGATAAAGCTGGGTATGGAGGGGTGTGGCGTCCCCCCTAACCCTATCATAAAGCTGGGTATGGAGGGGTGTGGCGTCCCCCCTAACCCTATCATAAAGCTGGGTATGGAGGGGTGTGGCGTCCCCCCTAACCCTATGATAAAGCTGGGTATGGAGGGGTGTGGCGTCCCCCCTAACCCTATCATAAAGCTGGGTATGGAGGGGTGTGGCGTCCCCCCTAACCCTATGATAAAGCTGGGTATGGAGGGGTGTGGCGTCCCCCCTAACCCTATGATAAAGCTGGGTATGGAGGGGTGTGGCGTCCCCTAGAGGTGAAAGCAGTAGTGACACTTCTGTAGTTTATGATCACCTTATGGTTAGAAATTCCTGCCATACAACGCTGCCCCCTGCTGGCTGCTTGATTGAACTGCAGAATGCAGGGATAATAGAAAAGTAACAATGACTGTGTCTATATCTGTCTGTCATTTATCACAGGTCAGTTACCTGGAGAAGAAGGTGACAGAGCTAGAGAATGACAACCAGACAAATGGAGACGTCAAGAGCAAATTAAAACATGAGAACACCCAGCTGGTGCATAGGTAAGACACAGAGAAGACAGGACAGAGGAGGAGAGAGACCCGTGATAGACTGCTGTGATATAATAAGGTGAAGAGACAAAGGGGACAGACGGGCACAGGAGACAAAGAAGAGACTACAAGGACAGGGGACAGGTAGTGGGCAGAAGGGGCACAGGGGACAGGTAGTGGGCAGAAGGGGCACAGGGGACAGGTAGTGGGCAGAAGGGGCACAGAGGACAGGTAGTGGGCAGAAGGAGAACAGGGGACAGGTAGTGGGCAGAAGGGGCACAGGGGACAGGTAGTGGGCAGAAGGGGCACAGGGGACAGGTAGTGGGCAGAAGGAGAACAGGGGACAGGTAGTGGGCAGACGGAGAACAGGGGACAGGTAGTGGGCAGAAGGAGAACAGGGGACAGGTAGTGGGCAGACGGAGAACAGGGGACAGGTAGTGGGCAGACGGAGAACAGGGGACAGGTAGTGGGCAGACGGAGAACAGGGGACAGGTAGTGGGCAGAAGGGGGACAGGTAGTGGGCAGAAGGGGGACTGGTAGTGGGCAGAAGGGGGACTGGTAGTGGGCAGAAGGGGCACAGGTGGCAGACAAGTAGGAAAGACAAAAGGAACAAAAAATGGCAGACGAGATGAGCAGCCAAGACACAGGGGACAGGTGATGGCAGATGATACACATGGGACAGGAGGTGGACAGATAGGCAGACAAAACACGGGGGACAAGCGGCGGACAGATGGGAAGATGAGACACGGGGGACAGGGGGCGGACAGACGAGACACGGGGGACAGGCGGTAGACAGAGGGGAAGATGAGACACGGGGGACAGGCGGCGGGCAGACGAGACATGGGGGACAGGCGGTGGGTAGACGTGACACGGGGGACAGGCGGTGGGCAGACAAGACACGGGGACAGGCGGTGGGCAGACGAGACACGGGGGACAGGCGGCGGACAGACTGGCAGACGAGACACGGGGGACAGGCGGCAGACAGACTGGCAGACGAGACACGGAGGACAGGGGACAGGCGGTGGGCAGACGAGACACGGGGGACAAGCAGCGGGCAGACGAGACACGGGGGACAGGGGACAGGCGGCGGGCAGACGAGACACGGGGGACAGGCGGCAGGCAGACGAGACACGGGGGACAGGCGGCGGGCAGACGAGACACGGGGGACAGGCGGCGGGCAGACGAGACACGGGGGACAGGCGGCGGGCAGACGAGACACGGGGGACAGGCGGCGGGCAGACGAGACACGGGGGACAGGCAGCGGGCAGACGAGACACGGGGGACAGGCGGTGGCCAGACGGGCAGACGAGACACGGGGGACACACGGGAAGATGGGACACAGGGGACAGGCGGCGGACAGATGGGAAGATGAGACGGGGGACAGATGGGACACAGGGGACAGGCGGCGGACAGATGGGGAGATGAGAAGGGGGACAGATAGACAGATGAGAAATGGGTGACTGGTGGCGGACAGATTTGATTGTGATGGAATACGGATTGTGGTCTGCAGGGTTCATGAATTGGAAGAGTTGCTGAAGGACCAGGAGACCAGGTCGGAGCAGATTCTGGATGAGGAGCTGAAGCGGCACAGGGAAACGTACTCCAGGCTGGAGAAGGAGAAGGGAACAGAGCTAGAGCTGCTGAATGCCAGGTAAGATCTCCTCCACCATTAAGCATTCTCCTAGTAAAGGCCAAGTCAAAATTGTGTATCCAAAAAGTAACTGATAAGGCTGATGGTAACCCCAGTGCACACCCTGAATTCAGTGAATTCCCAGAATCCTCCTGTCCGCTGCTCCAGCATGGAAGAATAATGTAAGCTACCTAATGGTTAGGTAGTGAAGTTGAATGAAGATGATGTAATGGTTCAACCATACTCCACTCCACACAGACCCCTAATAGACAGCAATTCCTACCACGCTTTATTCCATTGTCAGGGCTTCCTGTGTCAGGTCCTTGAAGAGGACCTGTCTATATACCATGATGAGACAACCTTCTGTCTTTGTTTCAGGATTCAGGAGCTGGAGGAGGAGAATGAAGAGTTACTAACTGCCATCACCAGA
Organism: Staurois parvus; assembly: GCF_062004578.1. Classification (NCBI taxonomy): domain Eukaryota; kingdom Metazoa; phylum Chordata; class Amphibia; order Anura; family Ranidae; genus Staurois; species Staurois parvus. Next base: position 165,520 of record NW_028319385.1, read on the forward strand.
CTGAAGTCTCATACAGAGAGGATAGATGAGGTGAGGAGATTCCGCTAGGGGTGCGAGGAAGCCATGGGGTGTTCTGTGGGGGGAACCTACATGGAGTACTGGAGGAGGGGAGCTCACAGGGTGCTCTGTGGGGGAAGGAGTCTGCTGGAGGTATTGGGTGTGGGGGGACTTTGATTCTCCCTGTACATACACATAGGGTAGGTGCGAGGTGTTCCATCTTTCCCTTAAAGCTGTTCTTTATGGTCTTCAGGAGAGGCAGCGCATGTCTGATAAGCTGGAGGACACCAGCCTGCGGCTGAAAGATGAGATGGATCTGTACAAGAAAATGATGGATAAATTGCGGCAAAACCGGCAGAACTTCCAGCGGGAACGTGAAGCTACGCAAGAGGTGAGAATGTGTGGTGTGTTCTTCGTATTCGGAACCTTTTGGGCGCTGCCTGTATATTTGGAATACTTCATAATATATTAGCCTCTAGGTGGCGCTGGTCCTATTTTTCGGACAGCATTCAGTGTGTCATTTTAACACATATTATGTGATGTCACAGCCTGACTCCACCCACTATTCTAGGAAGACTCTCCCAGTACAGGGGCTGCTGTGTGTTCTATGACGAGGTCCGCCTGTCCCCATACTGTCTCCCACAATTGCTGCTCAATGATTCGCTGTGATGAGATCTGATCACTTTGTACATTTGCAGCTGATTGAAGATCTACGGAAGGAGCTGGAGCACCTACAGATCTACCGCTTAGACTGCGAGCGGCACGGTCGGGGGCGGAGCTCATCGGTGGGACTGTACGAATATACTGCCAAAACCCGCGAATCCGAGCTCGAGCAGGAGATCAGACGCCTCAAACTGGTAAGGACTGTCCCACCTCTGGGGGGCGCTCTCTCTTCATTCTTGTCTGCCATCTATAGAGACCAGAGACCCCTGTAACATGACAATCTGGGACACAAACTCTGATTTATCAAACGGAAATGATGATCTGTCCTTCCTGTCACTGTCTGACCTACAGGGGAGGAATGACAGCTGGAATCTGATTGGCTGCCACTTTCATAGTTACACCAAACTCTACATTTTCATCATTTAGATCAGGGGGCCCCAACTATGGCCTACCGCAACATTGTATCCAGTTCTCTGATGTGAGGGGGGGGAGGACCCTGAAGGGAACCCTGATGTGGGGGGGACTGTGATAGGGACCCTGATGTGGGGGGGGGGGGGGAACTGTGATGTGGGGGGGGACTGTGATGGGGACCCTGATGTAGGGGGGGGGGGACTGTGATCTAGGGGGCACTCTGATGTAGGGGGGGACTGTGATGGGGACCCTGATGTAGGGGGGACTGTGATGGGGACCCTGATGTAGGGGGGACTGTGATGGGGACCCTGATGTAGGGGGGGACTGTGATGGGGACCCTGATGTAGGGGAGAGACTATGATGGGGACCAGGATGTAGGGGGCACTGTGATGAGGACCCTGATGTAGGGGGGAGGACTGTGATGGGGACCCTGATGTAGGGGGGGGGGGGACTGTGATGGGGACCCTGATGTAGGGGGGGGGACTGTGATGGGGACCCTGATGTAGGGGGGGGGACTGTGATGGGGACCCTGATGTAGGGGGGGGGACTGTAATGGGGACCCTGATGTAGGGGAGAGACTATGATGGGGACCAGGATGTAGGGGGCACTGTGATGAGGGGGGGGACTGTGATGGGGACCCTGATGTAGGGGGGACTGTGATGGGGACCCTGATGTGGGGCACTGTGATCTGTGGGGGGAACTGTGATGAGGACCCTGATGTAGGGGGCACTGTGATGTAGGGGGCAGACTGTGATGGGGACCCTGATGTAGGGGGGACTGTGATGGGGACCCTGATGTAGGGGGGACTGTGATGGGGACCCTGATGTAGGGGGGGACTGTGATGGGGACCCTGATGTAGGGGAGAGACTGTGATGGGGACCAGGATGTAGGGGGCACTGTGATGAGGGGGGCAGACTGTGATGGGGACCCTGATGTAGGGGGCACTGTGATGAGGACCCTGATGTAGGGGGGAGACTGTGATGGGGACCCTGATGTAGGGGGGAGGACTGTGATGGGGACCCTGATGTAGGGGGGGGGGGGACTGTGATGGGGACCCTGATGTAGGGGGGGGACTGTGATGGGGACCCTGATGTAGGGGGGGGACTGTAATGGGGACCCTGATGTAGGGGAGAGACTATGATGGGGACCAGGATGTAGGGGGCACTGTGATGAGGGGGGGGACTGTGATGGGGACCCTGATGTAGGGGAGACTGTGATGGGGACCCTGATGTGGGGCACTGTGATCTGTGGGGGGAACTGTGATGAGGACCCTGATGTAGGGGGCACTGTGATGTAGGGGGCAGACTGTGATGGGGACCCTGATGTAGGGGGCACTGTGATGGGGACCCTGATGTAGGGGGGAGACTGTGATGGGGACCCTGATGTAGGGGGGAGACTGTGATGGGGACCCTGATGTAGGGGGGAGACTGTGATGGGGACCCTGATGTGGGGGGGGGACTCTGATGGGGACCCTGATGTAGGGGGGGACTGTAATGGGGACCCTGATGTAGGGGAGAGACTATGATGGGGACCAGGATGTAGGGGGCACTGTGATGTAGGGGGGGGGGGACTGTGATGGGGACCCTGATGTAGGGGGGACTGTGATGGGGACCCTGATGTGGGGGCACTGTGATCTGGGGGGGGGGACTGTGATGGAGACCCTGATGTAGGGGGCACTGTGATGTACGGGCAGACTGTGATGGGGACCCTGATGGAGGGGGGAGACTGTGATGGGGACCCTGATGTAGGGGGGAGACTGTGATGGGGACCCTGATATAGGGGGGGGGGGGACTGTGATGGAGACCCTGATGTAGGGGAGGGGCCTCTGATGGGGACCAGGATGTAGGGGGCACTGTGATGTAGGGGGGGGGGGACTGTGATGGGGACCCTGATGTAGGGGGGACTGTGATGGGGACCCTGATGTGGGGGCACTGTGATCTGGGGGGGGGGGGGACTGTGATGAGGACCCTGATGTAGGGGGCACTGTGATGTAGGCGCAGACTGTAATGGGGATCCTGATGTAGGGGGCACTGTGATGGGGACCCTGATGTAGGGAGGAGACTGTGATGGGGACCCTGATGTAGGGGGGAGACTGTGATGGGGACCCTGATGTAGGGGGGGGGTCTGATGGGGACCCTGATGTAGGGGGCACTGTAATGGGGACCCTGATGTAGGGGAGAGACTATGATGGGGACCAGGATGTAGGGGGCACTGTGATGTAGGGGGGGGGGACTGTGATGGAGACCCTGATGTAGGGGGCACTGTGATGTAGGGGCAGACTGTGATGGGGACCCTGATGGAGGGGGGAGACTGTGATGGGGACCCTGATGTAGGGGGGAGACTGTGATGGGGACCCTGATATAGGGGGGGGGGGGGACTGTGATGGAGACCCTGATGTAGGGGCAGACTGTGATGGGGACCCTGATGGAGGGGGCAGACTGTGATGGGGACCCTGATGGAGGGGGGAGACTGTGATGGGGACCCTGATGTAGGGGGGAGACTGTGATGGGGACCCTGATATAGGGGGGGGGGACTGTGATGGAGACCCTGATGTAGGGGGCACTGTGATGGGGACCCTGATGTAGGGGCAGACTGTGATGGGGACCCTGATGTAGGGGGCACTGTGATGGGGACCCTGATGTAGGGGGGAGACTGCGATGGGGAGACTGTGATGGGGACCCTGATGTAGGGGGGATACTGTGATGGGGACCCTGATGTAGGGGGGGGGGCTGTGATGGGGACCCTGATGTGGGGGGGGACTGTAATGGGGACCCTGATGTAGGGGAGAGACTATGATGGGGACCCTGATGTAGGGGGCACTGTGATGTAGGGGGGGGGACTGTGATGGGGACCCTGATGTAGGGGGGACTGTGATGGGGACCCTGATGTGGGGGCACTGTGATCTGGGGGGGACTGTGATGAGGACCCTGATGTAGGGGGCAGACTGTGATGGGGACCCTGATGTAGGGGGGAGACTGCGATGGGGAGACTGTGATGGGGACCCTGATGTAGGGGGGATACTGTGATGGGGACCCTGATGTAGGGGGGGGGGGGCTGTGATGGGGACCCTGATGTGGGGGGGGGGGGACTGTAATGGGGACCCTGATGTAGGGGAGAGTCTATGATGGGGACCAGGATGTAGGGGGCACTGTGATGTAGGGGGGGGGGGGACTGTGATGGGGACCCTGATGTAGGGGGGACTGTGATGGGGACCCTGATGTGGGGGCACTGTGATCTGGGGGGGGGGGGGACTGTGATGAGGACCCTGATGTAGGGGGCAGACTGTGATGGGGACCCTGATGTAGGGGGCACTGTGATGGGGACCCTGATGTAGGGGGGAGACTGTGATGGGGACCCTGATGTAGGGGGGAGACTGTGATGGGGACCCTGATGTAGGGGGGAGACTGTGATGGGGACCCTGATGTAGGGGGGAGACTGTGATGGGGACCCTGATGTAGGGGGCACTGTGATGTAGGGGGGGGGAGACTGTGATGGGGACCCTGATGTAGGGAGGAGACTGTGATGGGGACCCTGATGTAGGGGGCACTGTGATGTAGGGGGGGGGACTGTGATGGGGACCCTGATGTAGGGGGGACTGTGATGGGGACCCTGATGTGGGGGCACTGTGATCTAGGGGGCAGACTGTGATGGGGACCCTGATGTGGGGGCACTGTGATGTAGGGGGCAGACTGTGATGGGGACCCTGATGTAGGGGGGGACTGTGATGGGGACCCTGATGTAGGGGGGGACTGTGATGGGGACCCTGATGTAGGGGAGAGATTGTGATGGGGACCCTGCTGTGAGCAGGGGGATTGTGATGGAGACTCTGATGTAAGGGAGGACTGTGGTGGATTGTGATGGGGGGGACTGTAATTAGGGGGACCCTGATGTAAGAAAATGGGGGACCCTGATGTAATGGAGGGTTAGGGGGACCCCGATGTAAGGGGGGGCTGTGATGGGCATTTCTTATGTTCTTTCTCTGTTGCTCTGAATCCTGTTTTGCTGATTTTCCAAAAAAAAAAAAAAAAAAAAAAAAGCTTGAAGGAAATCTTTCATTTGTATAATTTCATTCATTTCTAGAAGTGATATTTGTGATACTTCCAGCGCGGTCCTCGTAGTGAACAGTTTGGAGACTCACAGTACTCACTCATTATGCCAATACAGGGTGGCAGTTCCTGTGATACGGACCCTCCATTGTTGGGTCTCTGTCCAACCAATTTGTAACCTTGTGCTCCTCTCCCAGGACAACCAGAAGCTCCGGGACCAGAACGATGATCTGAGCGGGCAGATTCTCAGTCTCAGCCTATATGAAGCCAAGAATCTCTTCTCCACTCAGACAAAGGCGCAGTCACTGGCAGCCGAGATTGACACCGCCTCGAAGGACGAGGTAAGATGGCCGTCTGACGGTAGAGGCTGGAGACAGACATTTGGCTCTTCCTCGCCTCTATAAATATTGGTAATGATATCACTGCTGTACTCCAAGTCTCCTATGAGGCTCAGTCTTTAATTTTCTTGGCCTCCCACATACTAGGTAAGGTGGAGGTGCTGCCCTCTAGAGGACTTCTTCAAAATCCTTGTCTGGGTTGACCTCTCCCCAGAATGCTATGACATGACCCCTTCACAGAGGTAGTTCTGTTCCAGAATTCTGTTTTTTTTTCCTGGCCTGGAGGGGATAGCACCACCCAAATTTAGAGGATCCACTCATATCTTTAGGTATAGGGGCTGCCCCCTAGAATCCTTAGTTGTGGGCTCCCCACTGGTATAGAGAAGGCAAATGTTGGGTGTTTGGGCCACAAGGAACAGCCAGGTTCAATAATCAATTTTTTTTTTTCCATTTTCCTTTCAGTTGATGGAAGCTTTGAAGGAACAAGAGGAGATCAACCTGCGTTTGCGGCAATACATGGACAAGATTATTCTTGCTATCCTAGACCACAACCCCTCCATCCTGGAGATCAAACACTGACCAGCTCACCCTGCTGACACTCCTCATACTCCATTGACTGTCCTGTCCTTGTCTAGGAATAGGTTTTCTAGAGTCCATGTCCTTGGTAGAGTTCTCCTGGGACCAGTCTCCACACTGACCTCCATGCTTCCCCTCCAAGACACTTTAAGACTTGACGCTGCTACAGTACACCTGGATCAAACTGGAAGAACCTTGTATGACTGGGAAGATGGGTGTCGTGGCTCAGGCCTGGATCAAACTGGAAGAACCTTGTATGACTGGGAAGATGGGTGTCGTGGCTCAGGCCTGGATCAAACTGGAAGAACCTTGTATGACTGGGAAGATGGGTGTCGTGGCTCAGGCCTGGATCAAACTGGAAGAACCTTGTATGACTGGGAAGATGGGTGTCGTGGCTCAGGCCTGGATCAAACTGGAAGAACCTTGTATGACTGGGAAGATGGGTGTCGTGGCTCAGGCCTGGATCAAACTGGAAGAACCTTGTATGACTGGGAAGATGGGTGTCGTGGCTCAGGCCTGGATCAAACTGGAAGAACCTTGTATGACTGGGAAGATGGGTGTCGTGGCTCAGGCCTGGATCAAACTGGAAGAACCTTGTATGACTGGGAAGATGGGTGTCGTGGCTCAGGCCTGGATCAAACTGGAAGAACCTTGTATGACTGGGAAGATGGGTGTCATGGCATTGTGGGAAGACACCGGACCATGATGTGACTACCTCTCCTTGGACTTTATACTCTGTTTGAAATGAATTGTGGGACTCGTTCAGACTGGTGTCTCCAGAAAAGATCAAAAACCACATTGCAGCTTTCACTCCTACCAGGAGGAGCGGGCCTGTGCGTCATGTGAACCCTTCCTCACCTGAATTACTCCACACTCCCCAATGATCACATCACCATACCCTCCTTCTTCATCATCTGACAAACCCTTTACAGGGGTCTCCACTTCCCTTGCTGGATATTTCATTATGTGGAAAATGCAGCAGGAGCAGTGAGACTCTGATGATGGACACAACTATAATCTTACTGTAGGAAATCCATCCCAGCAGATGCCGTTATAATCCACCGAAGACTGAAATATTGCTGTCTGGTAGGGTGATGCTATAAATGACAGCTAAAACTAAAATACACCTGTACAAATATTATGGGAGAGGACCCGGTGTACACCACACAGACCTGTAATATGGGAGAGGGGACCCGGGGTACACCACACAGACCTGTAATATGGGAGAGGGGACCCGGGGTACACCACACAGACCTGTAATATGGGAGAGGGGACCCGGGGTACACCGCACAGACCTGTAATATGGGAGAGGGGACCCGGTGTACACCACACAGACCTGTAATATGGGAGAGGGGACCCGGGGTACACCACACAGACCTGTAATATGGGAGAGGGGACCCGGTGTACACCGCACAGACCTGTAATATGGGAGAGGGGACCCGGGGTACACCACACAGACCTGTAATATGGGAGAGGGGACCCGGGGTACACCACACAGACCTGTAATATGGGAGAGGGGACCCGGGGTACACCACACAGACCTGTAATATGGGAGAGGGGACCCGGTGTACACCACACAGACCTGTAATATGGGAGAGAGGACCCGGTGTACACCGCACAGACCTGTAATATGGGAGAGAGGACCCGGGGTACACCACACAGACCTGTAATATGGGAGAGAGGACCCGGGGTACACCGCACAGACCTGTAATATGGGAGAGAGGACCCGGGGTACACCGCACAGACCTGTAATATGGGAGAGAGGACCCGGGGTACACCGCACAGACCTGTAATATGGGAGAGAGGACCCGGGGTACACCACACAGACCTGTAATATGGGAGAGAGGACCCGGGGTACACCACACAGACCTGTAATATGGGAGAGAGGACCCGGGGTACACCACACAGACCTGTAATATGGGAGAGGGGACCCGGGGTACACCACACAGACCTGTAATATGGGAGAGGGGACCCGGGGTACACCACACAGACCTGTAATATGGGAGAGGGGACCCGGTGTACACCACACAGACCTGTAATATGGGAGAGGGGACCCGGTGTACACCACACAGACCTGTAATATGGGAGAGGGGACCCGGTGTACACCACACAGACCTGTAATATGGGAGAGGGGACCCGGGGTACACCACACAGACCTGTAATATGGGAGAGGGGACCCGGGGTACACCACACAGACCTGTAATATGGGAGAGGGGACCCGGGGTACACCACACAGACCTGTAATATGGGAGAGGGGACCCGGGGTACACCACACAGACCTGTAATGTGGGAGAGGGGACCCGGGGTACACTACACAGACCTGTAATATGGGAGAGGGGACCCGGGGTACACCACACAGACCTGTAATATGGGAGAGGGGACCCGGGGTACACCACACAGACCTGTAATATGGGAGAGGGGACCCGGTGTACACCACACAGACCTGTAATATGGGAGAGGGGACCCGGGGTACACTGCGCACAGACCTGTAATATGGGAGAGGGGACCCGGTGTACACCACACAGACCTGTAATATGGGAGAGGGGACCCGGGGTACACTGCGCACAGGCCTGTAATATGGGAGAGAGGACCCGGGGTACACCACACAGACCTGTAATATGGGAGAGGGGACCCGGGGTACACCACACAGACCTGTAATATGGGAGAGGGGACCCGGGGTACACCGCGCACAGACCTGTAATATGGGAGAGGGGACCCGGGGTACACCGCACAGACCGGCAATATTCACCAGAAGAGGAGGGTAGAGGACCCTGCACACAGACCCCCTCCAGTCCTCCTGGGGGCTGTATATAGAAGCGGCCAGTATGTTTCAGTACTGAATGTATGACAGATTTTCCATGTGCAATGTTGAGTTGACTGGCGCTGTGCCTTCCGCCCGTACACCGCCACCCCATATGGTGCCATCCTTCACTGCCTTCCGCCCATACACCACCACCCCATATGGTGCCACCCTTCACTGCCTTCCGCCCGTACACCGCCACCCCAGATGGTGCCATCCTTCACTGCCTTCCGCCCGTACACCGCCACCCCATATGGTGCCATCCTTCACTGCCTTCCGCCCGTACACCGCCACCCCATATGGTGCCATCCTTCACTGCCTTCCGCCCATACACCACCACCCCATATGGTGCCACCCTTCACTGTATATATGTAAATAAATGGACATTTCTACACTTTGTGCCACATTGATAATTCCAGAAATCTTCTGTTCTTTCTACGGATAGGTGGTGTGTCGTGTCGGAGGGGCGTAGTGAAAGGCACACTGGGAGCCCACTACAAGTGATGTATTGGGGTGTTCTGGGGGGAGGGTACCAAATGACACCCTCAGATTTATCCTGAAATTCTGTAAATAAAGTTCATTGTGTCCCTGGCCAACTGCTGTCACCTGAACACTGCAGCCAATGGGTTGGGGAGGGGCTCTCCGCACCTTGTGATGTCACCAGTGACACGAGCAATATGTTCTTGTCACCGTGTACAGGTACGCTTTGGTACCCATGATTCCTGCCCACCCCTTTATAGATGATTGCACTAATGACATCACAAAGTGGGCGGGATGTTAATGAAACACGCCCCTCCGACATTTCTGAATTGTGCTATGTTTACAATTTGTGTAAATAAATGATTTGACTTCTGTCTGGTCTCTGTGTGCTTCTATATATTGTGTGTGTGTGTGTGGGGGGGGGGGGGGTCCTATCACATGTATAATGTACAGTATGGGGGGAGGGTCCTATCACATGTATAATGTACAGTATGGGGGGAGGGTCCTATCACATGTATAATGTACAGTATGGGGGGACGGTCCTATCACATGTATAATGTACAGTATGGGGGGAGGGTCCTATCACATGTATAATGTACAGTATGGGGGGAGGGTCCTATCACATGTATAATGTACAGTATGGGGGGAGGGTCCTATCACATGTATAATGTACAGTATGGGGGGGCAGTCCTATCACATGTATAATGTACAGTATGTGTGTGTGTGGGGGACGGTCCTATCACATGTATAATGTACAGTATGGGGGGGACGGTCCTATCACATGTATAATGTACAGTATGGGGGGGACGGTCCTATCACATGTATAATGTACAGTATGGGGGGAGGGTCCTATCACATGTATAATGTACAGTATGGGGGGGACGGTCCTATCACATGTATAATGTACAGTATGGGGGGGGGTCCTATCACATGTATAATGTACAGTATGGGGGGGACGGTCCTATCACATGTATAATGTACAGTATGGGGGGGACGGTCCTATCACATGTATAATGTACAGTATGGGGGGGACGGTCCTATCACATGTATAATGTACAGTATGGGGGGAGGGTCCTATCACATGTATAATGTACAGTATGGGGGGGGTCCTATCACATGTATAATGTACAGTATGGGGGGAGGGTCCTATCACATGTATAATGTACAGTATGGGGGGGGGGACGGTCCTATCACATGTATAATGTACAGTATGTGTGTGTGTGGGGGGGGCAAAGTCCTATTAGGGTGGAGGCGGGGGGGGGGCAGACAACATCCTATTAGGGTGGAGGCGGGGGGGGGCAGACAACATCCTATTAGGGTGGAGGCGGGTGGTAACAAAGTCCTATTAGGGTGGAGGCGGGGGGCAGACAAAGTCCTATTAGGGTGGAGGCGGGGGGCAGACAAAGTCCTATTAGGGTGGGGTAAGGTGGCAGACAAAGTCCAGTTAGGGTGGAGGCGGGGGGCAGACAAAGTCCTTCTAGGGTGGGGTAAGGTGGCAGACAAAGTCCAGTTAGGGTGGAGGCGGGGGGCAGACAAAGTCCAGTTAGGGTGGAGGTGGGGGGCAGTTAAAGTCCTTCTAGGGTGGAGGCGGGGGGGCAGACAAAGTCCAGTTAGGGTGGAGGCGGGGGGCAGACAAAGTCCAGTTAGGGTGGAGGTGGGGGGCAGACAAAGTCCTTCTAGGGTGGGGTAAGGTGGCAGACCAACAAGAAGCAGACAGTGTAAATATTGATAGGAATTTGAAGGGTCATTAGTAAGGCCTTGTTCACACTGGCTTCAAAATGTGGCATTGAGGACACTTTTTCAAAGCACTCTGAATGCCAATCAAAGCCCCGGCACTAAATAAAATGGTCACCTTACAGTCCTGTTCACACGTTGTGTTTGTTTTGCTTCAAACATTATCCCCCACCTCTCTTTCTTGGTGCTTCTGCACAATCCAAACGCACACGTTCCTGCGTTACAAATGGCGGTGTGTATATCGGGTGCTGCAGTGACCGTCGTCTGGAACAGAATCAGCGAGGGAGAATGTCACCAGCACACCGAGGATCACCAATACGGGGCCAAATGTTTTAATGAACGATCACATAGTTACAGCAAGGCAACGTTTGGGAGTCACGCAGGACCCCTTCATCAGGCATGTGCCAGGACGCCCCGGGAAACCAACAACCGAGCCGGAAAGACGTCACCCGCAGTCAGTCCCAATTCATGTGTCTATATTCTGGGAGTGTGTGGTGCAGACGTCACATCTGCTGTGTAGTGTGGAGCAGCAGGAAGGTGAGCGGGGTCCGCATTGTGGTGGAGCAACTAGCACATGTCACACATGGTGTGAACTGTGGGAGCAATAGGGTGGGAACCAGAGAGAGAGGAGAATCAGCAAACCAGAGGAGGTACGGAGTGGGAGATCAGCAGGAGAGAGGGTTACTACTAAATTGGGGGTCAGCAGAGGCGGGGGTTACTAATGAGTTGGAGATCAGCAGAGCTGGGGGTTACTAATGAGTTAGGGATCAGCAGAGGCGGGGGTTACTAATGAGTTGGAGATCAGCAGAGCTGGGGGTTACTAATGAGTTAGGGATCAGCAGAGGCGGGGGTTACTACTGAGTGGGAGATCAGCAGAGCTGGGGGTTACTAATGAGTTAGGGATCAGCAGAGGCGGGGGTTACTACTGAGTGGGAGATCAGCAGAGCTGGGGGTTACTACTGAACTGGGGGTCAGCAGAGCTGGGGGTTACTACTGAGTTGGAGATAAGCAGAGCTGGGGGTTACTATTGAGTGACAGATCAGCAGGGTGGGGGTGTTACTACTGAATGGGGGATCAGCAGAGCTGGGGGCACTACTGAGCGGAGGATCAGCAGAGCTGGGGATTACTACAGAGTGGGGATCAACAGAGTGGGGGATAAGTAGAGGTGGGGGTTACAACTGAGTGGGGGATAAGTAGAGCTGGGGGTAACAACTGAGCGGGGGACAAGTAGAGGTGGGGGTAACAACTGAGCGGGGGATCAGTAGAGCTGGGGGTAACAACTGAGCGGGGGATAAGTAGAGCTGGGGGTAACAACTGAGCGGGGGATAAGTAGAGCTGGGGGTAACAACTGAGCGGGGGATAAGTAGAGCTGGGGGTAACAACTGAGTGGGGGATAAGTAGAGCTGGGGGTAACAACTGAGTGGGGGATAAGTAGAGCTGGGGGTTACAACTGAGCGGGGGATAAGTAGAGCTGGGGGTAACAACTGAGCGGGGGATCAGTAGAGCTGGGGGTAACAACTGAGCGGGGGATAAGTAGAGCTGGGGGTAACAACTGAGCGGGGGATAAGTAGAGCTGGGGGTTACAACTGAGCGGGGGATAAGTAGAGCTGGGGGTAACAACTGAGCGGGGGATAAGTAGAGCTGGGGGTAACAACTGAGCGGGGGATAAGTAGAGCTGGGGGTAACAACTGAGTGGGGGATAAGTAGAGGTGGGGGTAACAACTGAGTGGGGGATAAGTAGAGGTGGGGGTAACAACTGAGCGGGGGAACTGCTGAATGAGAGTACCAATGAGCTGGGGTTCTACTGGGTCCCTTTAAAACAAATAGAAAATGAAGAAGTTTCAGAAAGCATGAGAGAAGCATTGTCAAGGATCTGTCATAGATCACCCTGTCACGTGTCCCCCACATGCCACGCCCACAGCGACTAGCTAACCGTGACACACGCGTGCGGCCGTGACAGGGTGGTAATGAGGGGATAATAAAGGGATTTACACTTAAATATCTCAAACCGTATATAAGATCAGCCGTGATACACTGTCACACCCCGCACTACCTCTGCCCACCACCAGATGGAGACTCCACTCCAATCCAGCTGGTCGGCCACACACTGGCAGATATGATCTTACATACAACCTGGTGCCCTGATTAGAGTTGAGGACCAGCTTAGTAATCACACCCTTCTAAAGGTCCCTCCAGGTATCCTAGCTTGAACCCCGGTGTTATCACCCTTCCACTGTCCACCCCCCCCCCACACCAGACGCACCACAAAGGTAGCCTGCCACCACCCAACAGTATATCCGCAGAATGGTCTGTTGAGACACCCCACACACACAGATCTCCATCTGGCAGATCTGTTACCTTTACAATCTGCGTGCAATCTGCCCACACACAGTGCAGTTGCATACAGATTGGCAATGAGCTGACCGAGCGTTTTAAAGGCACTAAAATACAATACAATCTCATCTCTCCAATCTAATCCCTCCAATCTGATCTCTCCAATCTGATCCCTCCAATCTGATCCCTCCAATCTGATCCCTCCAATCTGATCCCTCCAATCTGATCCCTCCAATCTGATCCCTCCAATCTGATCCCTCCAATCTGATCTCTCCAATCTGATCTCTCCAATCTGATCCCTCCAATCTGATCCCTCCAATCTGATCCCTCCAATCTGATCCCTCCAATCTGATCCCTCCAATCTGATCTCTCCAATCTGATCCCTCCAATCTGATCCCTCCAATCTGATCCCTCCAATCTGATCCCTCCAATCTAATCTCTCCAATCTAATCCCTCCAATCTGATCCCTCCAATCTGATCCCTCCAATCTGATCCCTCCAATCTGATCCCTCCAATCTGATCCCTCCAATCTAATCTCTCCAATCTGATCTCTCCAATCTGATCCCTCCAATCTGATCCCTCCAATCTGATCCCTCCAATCTGATCCCTCCAATCTAATCTCTCCAATCTAATCCCTCCAATCTAATCTCTCCAATCTGATCTCTCCAATCTAATCCCTCCAATCTAATCTCTCCAATCTAATCCCTCCAATCTAATCTCTCCAATCTAATCCCTCCAATCCAATCTCTCCAATCTAATCCCTCCAATCTAATCCCTCCAATCTCGTCTCTCCGGAGATATGACCCCGAGCTTAAATACACAGAAGTCACTAATTAATTTTAAGATTTAATTTCCCGAAGTGGGCGGGGCATAAAATATGTACAAATATAACAAGTTCCAGAAATACAAAGATATAAGAAGACACCTAAATGACTGATTACTATAAAAGGGAATAAAAGACAGAATAACACTTTCCCCTGCGGCTGGAGCAAGCCAGAAACTCAGCAATCCATTGGTCGATCCACCAGCTCCGTACGGATCACCCTGTCCAAATGTCCGTGTACCCAATTTATTGGGATTAGGAGATGGGCGGGTGTAAGGGACCGCCCGGCGGTACCACTAGCACTCCACTGATTGGCCGTCCCCAGCGTACGGAGTCTAAGCCCCAGAGTACTTGTTCACCAGAGCCCCTGATGGTGGGGATGGACTTGGAGTACCCCGGGACCAGGTCGTGACTACTGAGGACACCCGTCAGTGGTAGGGGTATTCGCCAGGGGCTCCCACGGGAGAGAGCCAGGTATGAGGAGGTCTGGAGACCCCGTTGAGAGGGATGGATGGATGGCTGAGCAAGTGCAAGGTCAGACAAGCCGGGTCGGTAACTATGGGGACGGTGCGGTACAGAGCAGCGGGCAAAGAATAGTCGGGTCACACGCCAGGTCAGCAACAGCAGGTCAGATCCAATAGGGGGCATCCAGGAGAGAGGTCAGGCAAGCAAGGGTCAGGACAGGAGAAAACAGCAAGGTCAGGGTACAATCCGGGTCAGCAACAGCAGGTCAGATCCAATAGGGGGCATTCAGGAGAGAGGTCAGGCAAGCCAGGGTCAGGACAGGAGAAAACAGCAAGGTCAGGGTACAATCCGGGTCAGCAACAGCAGGTCAGATCCAATAGGGGGCATTCAGGAGAGAGGTCAGGCAAGCCAGGGTCAGGACAGGAGAAAACAGCAAGGTCAGGGTACAATCCGGGTCAGCAACTTACTACAACAGGTACACAGGATTCAAGGAGACCAGAAGGCACTGAATGACAGCTCAGGGCCCTTTAAATATCCCGCCCTGTGCTGCCATCGGTGCCAGGCGCGCGCCCGCGATCTCTACTGCGCATGCGTGAACTTGGTTGCCGGGGTTGGCCAGGTCCCGGCGCCCGCGTTCCTGCACAGGGCGGCGCACTGCGCCTGCGCCGAGCCCAGCGGCGCGGCGATCCCCGACAGCGGGACATTAGTCTTCAGCCAATTGACTCTGGGGGAGGTGGTCCTGACCCGCCCACAAGAGGTACTGTGTATGGACCTGCCCAAGTTCAATTGGGCCGAGACTGTCCTGAACACCAAGTCAGGGATTGGATTTCTGACACCAGCATGTCAGCCCAATCGCAACAGTACCAAACACCATCCGACTGTCCAATCCAGTGCCACCTAACCATTTCCTGCATTTTCCTGGCTTCCTCCCCAAGCCACCAATATGATTGTTATATACAGATGCAGCGCACAGAGCGCCCTACAAGAAGGAAGTATGTTCATCTCTCCAACTAATATTTCATCTTTTATAAGACATTAAACACCCCCCTTTGATGAATACATAACCCAGCCGTCCCTCTCCATAACCCAGCCGTCCCTCTCCATAACCCCGGCCGTCCCTCTCCATAACCCCGGCCGTCCCTCTCCATAACCCAGCCGTCCCTCTCCATAACCCAGCCGTCCCTCTCCTATAACAGATTCCTAAACAGGTTTCCCAGCAGGTGATCATCTCATTAACACAAAGGTGTCACCTCCAGGAGGCGGGGCTTGTGACTAATTGATGCTAAACGATGATTGGGTCTGTAAGGCCTATGGAGTAATTGTGTATAATACACCTCTGTATCCCAGACCATTGTCTGTACCTTCTATTCATTTCCCTACTGCCCAGGGGCCCCATATACATCCTTACCCTCCTGCCCAGGGGCCCCATATACATCCTTACCCTACTGCCCAGGGGCCCCATATACATCCTTACCCTCCTGCCCAGGGGCCCCATATACATCCTTACCCTACTGCCCAGGGGCCCCATATACATCCTTACCCTACTGCCCAGGGGCCCAATATACATCCTTAATGACCAGACTGTTCCTGCACACACCTTTGTAATGAGAGGGCGTGGCCTCATCTCATCTACTCACCTGTCATGGCTGACTCCATATTTCCACTCAAATCTTACATGTCCGTTACATACATACACACCATATCAGAAAGGCATGCTGAAGTGGACGGCACTTTCATGTGTTTAAAGGTCAAAGCAAGTGTACACGAGCGGGTCCCGAGGACTGACACTTACCTCTTCCTCCGCTCCTCACACTTACCTTGAGTAGAATTTGAGCGGACGCCGTGCTGTGGCCTGTCTGTGTGCAGTGCTTGGGATTGGCCAGTAGATGATGTACCTGAGAAACACAGACAGAGTGCGGCATGAGAGGCAGGACAGGTAGGTGACACCATGGAGGGGGGAGGGGGAGCTGCTGGTCCTGTACAATCATTTTCAGAATCCAGAGACATGTGACCTGCGACTCCACAGCCTCCAATTACAGTCCATCAGTGAAAGACCAATGACAGAGCCTGAAACACAGTGTGGTGGGACCCCACAGCAGAGTCACCTGACAGTGATGTCAGTACAGAGAGGGAGCTGTCTGCAGTGCTCTCAGTGCAGAGGGGGAGCTGTGTGCAGTGCTGTCAGTACAGAGGGGGAGCTGTGTGCAGTGCTGTCAGTGCAGAGGGGGAGCTGTGTGCAGTGCTGTCAGTACAGAGGGGGAGCTGTGTGCAGTGCTGTCAGTGCAGAGGGGGAGCTGTGTGCAGTGCTGTCAGTACAGAGGGGGAGCTGTGTGCAGTGCTGTCAGTACAGAGGGGGAGCTGTGTGCAGTGCTGTCAGTACAGAGGGGGAGCTGTGTGCAGTGCTGTCAGTACAGAGGGGGAGCTGTGTGCAGTGCTGTCAGTGCAGAGGGGGAGCTGTGTGCAGTGCTGTCAGTGCAGAGGGGGAGCTGTGTGCAGTGCTGTCAGTGCAGAGGGGGAGCTGTGTGCAGTGCTGTCAGTGCAGAGGGGGAGCTGTGTGCAGTGCTGTCAGTACAGAGAGGGAGCTGTGTGCAGTGCTGTCAGTGCAGAGGGGGAGCTGTGTGCAGTGCTGTCAGTACAGAGGGGGAGCTGTGTGCAGTGCTGTCAGTACAGAGGGGGAGCTGTGTGCAGTGCTGTCAATATACGGCCCAGTCTATAGATATATATAGCCCCACTCCCCCTGTATACGGCCCAGTCTATAGATATATATAGCCCCACTCCCCCTGTATACGGCCCAGTCTATAGATATATATAGCCCCACTCCCCCTGTATACGGCCCAGTCTATAGATATATATAGCCCCACGCCCCCTGTATACGGCCCAGTCTATAGATATATATAGCCCCACGCCCCCTGTATACGGCCCAGTCTATAGATATATATAGCCCCACTCCCCCTGTATACGGCCCAGTCTATAGATATATATAGCCCCACTCCCCCTGTATACGGCCCAGTCTATAGATATATATAGCCCCACTCCCCCTGTATACGGCCCAGTCTATAGATATATATAGCCCCACTCCTCCTGTATACGGCCCAGTCTATAGATATATATAGCCCCACGCCTCCTGTATACGGCCCAGTCTATAGATATTTATAGCCCCACTCCCCCTGTATACGGCCCAGTCTATAGATATATATAGCCCCACTCCTGTATACGGCCCAGTCTATAGATATATATAGCCCCACGCCCCCTGTATACGGCCCAGTCTATAGATATATATAGCCCCACGCCCCCTGTATACGGCCCAGTCTATAGATATATATAGCCCCACTCCTCCTGTATACGGCCCAGTCTATAGATATATATAGCCCCACTCCTCCTGTATACGGCCCAGTCTATAGATATATATAGCCCCACGCCCCCTGTATACGGCCCAGTCTCCGCTCCCTCCCCCATGCAGGCAGTATGGGGCCTCTACAGCCCGGATAGGCGGAGTCTCCGGCCATTGGCTGGGCGGCGCGGTGGCCAAGTGGTAAGGCGTCGGTCTCGTAAACCGAAGATCGCGGGTTCGATCCCCGTCCGTGCCTGGTGGGAGGGGCGATGTTTTATAATGAGGTAGGTGGGCGTGTACACGAGGGCCCCGACCCCTCCCCATAGATAGCTCCGCACACAGCTGACCGTCACTTTTCCCGCACACCGATCCCTGGTCGGCCACTCATCGCATTGGTGACATGATCGCACACAGATCGGTGCACTGCCATGCCCGGCGCGGCCAGCAGAGGGCGCCACGCCCCCGCGTGTCCCAATCAGCGGTGCGGAGTGATCGGCCAGAGGAGGAGAGACAGTCGGGGAGTGAGGGGCCCCTCCGCATGTGTCACCCCACACGCGGGGGACCCTCTACAAGAGGCTGTCACACCCCCACCTGCCTGAAGACTCAGGGGCCCCACTGAAGGGACACCCCACCACCTGCCCGAAGAGCCAGGGGCCCCACTGACGAGACACACCCACCACCTGCCCGAAGAGCCAGGGGCCCCACCGACGGGACACACCCAACACCTCCCCGAAGAGCCAGGGGCCCCACTGAAGGAACCCCCACCCCTACCTGCCCAAAGACTCAGAGGCCCCACGAACGGGACACCTCCACCTGCCCGAAGATTCAGGGGCCCCACTGACGGGACACACCCACCACCTGCCCGAAGACCCCTCTGACAGAACACCCCCCCACCTGCCTGAAGACTCAGGGGCCCCACTGAAGGGACACCCCACCACCTGCCCGAAGACTCAGGGGCCCCATTGATGGGACACCCCACCACCTGCCTGAAGACTCAGGGGCCCCACTGATGGGACACCCCACCACCTGCCAGAAGACTCAGGGGCCCCACTGACGGAACCCCCACCCCTACCTGCCCAAAGACTCAGAGGCCCCACGAACGGGACACCTCCACCTGCCCGAAGATTCAGGGGCCCCACTGACGGGACACACCCCCCCCCCACCTGCCTGAAGACTCAGGGGCCCCACTGAAGGGACACCCCACCACCTGCCCGAAGACTCAGGGGCCCCACTAATGGGACAACCCCACCACCTGCCCGAAGACCCCACTGATGGGAGACACCGCCCACCTGCATGAAGACTCAGGGGCCCAGCACCCCACAACAAGACACTCCTACCACCTGCCTGAAGATTTAGGTGCTCTTCCCTGGAGACACGGGACCCGAGGACCCCACTGACCGTACACCCCAATCACCTGCCTAGAAACACGGGACCCCAGCACCCCCTGGAGGACCTCACTAATAGGACACCCCAGCATCTGCCTGGAGACACGGGACCCCAGCAGCCCCTGGAGGACCTCACTAATAGGACACCCCAGCAGCCCCTGCCTGGTGTAGCAGACCCACGCCCCCCTTGCCATGGAAGGGGACAACCTACAGGTAGGCAGGCTGGCAGTGGAGGGGTTAAACTTTGTTACATTGTATGTGAGCTGGAGGAAGAGTGAGGATGGGGATGACTGATGGGGAGGGGCAGCCACAGGAGACATTATAATATATATATGTTACATTGTATGTGAGCTGGAATCAGGATGGGGGGCGTGTCTTTATAATGGGGGGGTGACATTGGCTGTAGTGGGGGGGGACTATATTATGAGGACACTTTCCCTTTAATTGCCTGGCCAGGAGTTATCCATGGCCTGTCCTTGTAAGTGGATGGGGGGGGGGATTTGGAAGGAACAGTGTGTATACGGGACACCCTCCATGTGTGCAGGTGACTGTCCTCCATACTTGGTGACACTTTGGGGTCCTGTCATTCCTGGAGATATAACCTCCCTTTATGACCCCCCTGGGGTCCCTGTAAAAGTTGTGGGAAAGACGCAGGAGCGGGGACGCAGCTCAGGAGCGGGGACGGAGCGCAGGAGCGGGGACGCAGCTCAGGAGCGGGGACGCAGCTCAGGAGCGGGGACGCAGCTCAGGAGCGGGGACGGAGCGCAGGAGCGGAGACGCAGCTCAGGAGCGGGGACGAAGCGCAGGAGCGGGGACGCAGCTCAGGAGCGGGGACGCAGCTCAGGAGCGGGGACGCAGCTCAGGAGCGGGGACGGAGCGCAGGAGCGGAGACGCAGCTCAGGAGCGGGGACGCAGCTCAGGAGCGGGGACGGAGCGCAGGAGCGGGGACGCAGCTCAGGAGCGGGGACGCAGCTCAGGAGCGGGGACGAAGCGCAGGAGCGGGGACGCAGCTCAGGAGCGGGGACGAAGCGCAGGAGCGGGGACGCAGCTCAGGAGCGGGGACGCAGCTCAGGAGCGGGGACGCAGCTCCGGAGCGGGGACGAAGCGCAGGAGCGGGGACGCAGCTCAGGAGCGGGGACGCAGCTCAGGAGCGGGGACGAAGCGCAGGAGCGGGGACGCAGCTCAGGAGCGGGGACGCAGCTCAGGAGCGGGGACGGAGCGCAGGAGCGGAGACGCAGCTCAGGAGCGGGGACGCAGCTCAGGAGCGGGGACGGAGCGCAGGAGCGGGGACGCAGCTCAGGAGCGGGGACGCAGCTCAGGAGCGGGGACGAAGCGCAGGAGCGGGGACGCAGCTCAGGAGCGGGGACGAAGCGCAGGAGCGGGGACGCAGCTCAGGAGCGGGGACGCAGCTCAGGAGCGGGGACGCAGCTCCGGAGCGGGGACGAAGCGCAGGAGCGGGGACGCAGCTCAGGAGCGGGGACGCAGCTCAGGAGCGGGGACGAAGCGCAGGAGCGGGGACGCAGCTCAGGAGCGGGGACGCAGCTCAGGAGCGGGGACGAAGCGCAGGAGCGGGGACGCAGCTCAGGAGCGGGGACGCAGCTCAGGAGCGGGGACGCAGCTCCGGAGCGGGGACGAAGCGCAGGAGCGGGGACGCAGCTCCGGAGCGGGGACGCAGCTCAGGAGCGGGGACGAAGCGCAGGAGCGGGGACGCAGCTCAGGAGCGGGGACGCAGCTCAGGAGCGGGGACGCAGCGCAGGAGCGGGGACGCAGCTCAGGAGCGGGGACGAAGCGCAGGAGCGGGGACGCAGCGCAGGAGCGGGGACGCAGCTCAGGAGCGGGGACGCAGCTCAGGAGCAGGGGCTGAGCGCAGGAGCAGGGGCTGAGCGCAGGAGCAGGGACACAGCGCAGGAGCAGGGGCTGAGCGCAGAAGCAGAGCGCAGGAGCAGGGCCGCAGCTCAGGAGCAGGGGCTGAGCGCAGGAGCAGGGCCGCAGCTCAGGAGCAGGGGCTGAGCGCAGGAGCAGGGGCTGAGCGCAGGAGCAGGGACGCAGCGCAGGAGCAGGGACGCAGCACAGGAGCAGGGACACAGCTCAGGAGCAGGGGCGCAGGGGCAGGGGCTGAGCTCAGGAGCAGGGACGGAGCTCAGGAGCAGGGACGGAGCGCAGGAGCAGGGACGGAGCGCAGGAGCAGGGGCGCAGCGCAGGAGCAGGGGCGCAGCACAGGAGCAGGGGCGCAGCACAGGAGCAGGGACGCAGCTCAGGAGTAGGGGCGCAGGGGCAGGGGCTGAGCTCAGGAGCAGGGACGGAGCTCAGGAGCAGGGACGGAGCGCAGGAGCAGGGACGGAGCGCAGGAGCAGGGACGGAGCGCAGGAGCAGGGACGGAGCACAGGAGCAGGGACGGAGCACAGGAGCAGGGGCTGAGCTCAGGAGCAGGGACGGAACTCAGGAGCAGGGACAGAGCAGGGACGCAGCGCAGGAGCAGGGACGCAACTCGGGAGCAGGGACGGAGCTCAGGAGCAGGGACGCAGCGCAGGAGCAGGGACGCAGCGCAGGAGCAGGGACGCAGCGCAGGAGCAGGGGCTGAGCGCAGGAGCCGGGACGCAGCTCAGGAGCAGGGACGGAGCTCAGGAGCAGGGACGGAGCGCAGGAGCAGGGATGGAGCGCAGGAGCAGGGACGCAGCGCAGGAGCAGGGACGCGGCTCAGGAGCAAGGACGCAGCGCAGGAGCAGGGGCTGAGCTCAGGAGCAGGGACGCAGAGCAGGAGCAGGGACGCAGCGCAGGAGCAGGGACGCAGCTCAGGAGCAGGGGCTGAGCTCAGGAGCAGGGACGCAGCGCAGGAGCAGGGACGCAGCTCAGGAGCAGGGATGGAGCGCAGGGGCTGAGCGCAGGAGCAAGGACGGAGCGCAGGGTCGGGGAGCAGGGGCTGAGCGCAGGAGCCGGGACGGAGCTCAGGAGCAGGGATGGAGCTCAGGAGCAGGGACGGAGCGCAGGAGCAGGGACGGAGCGCAGGAGCAGAGGCTGAGCGCAGCAGCAGGGATGCAGCTCAGGAGCAGGGACGCAGCTCAGGAGCAGGGACGCAGCTCAGGAGCAGATACGCAGCGCAGGAGCAGGGACGCAGCGCAGGAGCAGGGACGCAGCGCAGGAGCAGGGACGGAGCGCAGGAGCAGGGACGCAGCTCAGGAGCAGGGACGCAGCTCAGGAGCAGGGACGCAGCGCAGGAGCAGGGGCTGAGCGCAGGAGCAAGGACGGAGCGCAGGGGCTGAGCGCAGGAGCAGGGACGGAGCGCAGGAGCTGAGCGCAGGGACGGAGCGCAGGAACAGAGCGCAGGAGCAGGGGCGGAGTGCATGGGCTGAGCACAGGAGCAGGGACGAAGCGCAGGAGCAGGGGCGGAGCTCAGGGGCTGAGCGCAGGAGCAGGGGCGGAGCGCAGGAGCTGAGCTCAGGAGCAGGGGCTGAGCGCAGGAGCAGGGGCTGAGCTCAGGAGCAGGGGCTGATCTCAGGAGCAGGGACGGAGTGCAGGAGCAGGGACAGGGAGCAGGGGATGAGCGCAGGAGCAGGGACGGAGGGCAGGAGCAGGGATTGAACGCAGAAGCAGGGATTGAACGCAGGAGCAGGGATTGAACGCAGGAGCAGGGACTGAACGCAGGGGCAGGCACTGAGCTCCTCGCATGTCGTGGGATGTGAGTGTCAGAGCTGGCGAGGAGATGGATGGAAAACCCCAGAAAATCTCACAAAAGCC
Organism: Staurois parvus; assembly: GCF_062004578.1. Classification (NCBI taxonomy): domain Eukaryota; kingdom Metazoa; phylum Chordata; class Amphibia; order Anura; family Ranidae; genus Staurois; species Staurois parvus. The sequence continues at coordinate 188,638 of NW_028319385.1, forward strand.
ATTTTTTCCCCCAGATCCGGAGCTGAGGTGCAGCAATTAACCCCTGGTGTCCCCTCCTGGGACGGTGTGCGCACAATGCCGAGGAACGCAGGAATCAGCAGGTCAGTGCCATGGGAAGAGACGATTCCTCACCTACAAGGGGCCCCGGAGATGGACGGGGGTTTGGCCCTGGGTCTTTGCGGGCGAGGTGAGTGCTCCTTCAACTGGCCTACAAAGTCCCAGTGTCCGGCTTTCCCAACCAGCAGCTGCTACCCCAGGAAGATGTGGTGTCCGGAGGGCCGGGGGTCTCCTCTCCATGTACACTATATACAGATAATAGGAATACATTGTGCCGTCTTCTGTCCTATGCCGTACTGATACATTGTGATGTCTTCTGTCCTATGCCGTACTGATACATTGTGCCGTCTTCTGTCCTATGCCGTACTGATACATTGTGCCGTCTTCTGTCCTATGCCGTACTGATACATTGTGATGTTTTCTGTCCTACGCCGTACTGATACATTGTGATGTCTTCTGTCCTATGCCGTACTGATACATTGTGATGTCTTCTGTCCTATGCCGTACTGATACATTGTGATGTCTTCTGTCCTATGCCGTACTGATACATTGTGATGTTTTCTGTCCTATGCCGTACTGATACATTGTGCCGTCTTCTGTCCTATGCCGTACTGATACATTGTGATGTCTTCTGTCCTATGCCGTACTGATACATTGTGATGTTTTCTGTCCTATGCCGTACTGATACATTGTGCCGTCTTCTGTCCTATGCCGTACTGATACATTGTGCTGTCTTCTGTCCTATGCCGTACTGATACATTGTGCCGTCTTCTGTCCTATGCCGTACTGATACATTGTGATGTCTTCTGTCCTATGCCGTACTGATACATTGTGATGTCTTCTGTCCTATGCCGTACTGATACATTGTGATGTCTTCTGTCCTATGCCGTACTGATACATTGTGATGTCTTCTGTCCTATGCCGTACTGATACATTGTGCCGTCTTCTGTCCTATGCCGTACTGATACATTGTGATGTCTTCTGTCCTATGCCGTACTGATACATTGTGATGTCTTCTGTCCTATGCCGTACTGATACATTGTGATGTCTTCTGTCCTATGCCGTACTGATACATTGTGCCGTCTTCTGTCCTATGCCGTACTGATACATTGTGATGTCTTCTGTCCTATGCCGTACTGATACATTGTGATGTCTTCTGTCCTATGCCGTACTGATACATTGTGCCGTCTTCTGTCCTATGCCGTACTGATACATTGTGATGTCTTCTGTCCTATGCCGTACTGATACATTGTGATGTCTTCTGTCCTATACATTGTGCCGTCTTCTGTCCTATGCCGTACTGATACATTGTGATGTCTTCTGTCCTATACATTGTGATGTCTTCTGTCCTATACATTGTGATGTCTTCTGTCCTATGCCGTACTGATACATTGTGATGTCTTCTGTCCTATGCCGTACTGATACATTGTGATGTCTTCTGTCCTATGCCGTACTGATACATTGTGATGTCTTCTGTCCTATACATTGTGATGTCTTCTGTCCTATGCCGTACTGATACATTGTGATGTCTTCTGTTCTGCTGGATCCTATACATTGAGGAGATGAGGCACAGAGGAGGGTGTATGGGGCAGGGAGATCCTTCCTTGGATTCCACGATCTGTGTGTCTATGGGTGGGTGGAACGGACAGATTCGGAGGTATTCTTTGGCTGATATCAGTGGAGAGGGATTTCACCCAAACACACTTCTCTCCTTGTACAGCGCCGTGCAGACTGCCGTCACTACACCCGTCTGGTACAATAATAATAGTAACATGTTTTCTATCACGGAGCTGAGCGCACTGTTGGCAATATATACATTGTGAATAACAGCCTGCTGGCACCATGCAAGTCTGGTATATTCATCACCTTGTCACAGGGTGTCTGACAATATTCCTGTGTACAGTGTGCTGGGGGTTCTCCCATGTATGCTGGGGGTACTCCTATGTATGCTGGGGGTACTCCTATGTATGCTGGGGGTACTCCTATGTATGCTGGGGGTACTCCTATGTATGCTGGGGGTTCTCCCATGTATGCTGGGGGTACTCCTATGTATGCTGGGGGTTCTCCCATGTATGCTGGGGGTTCTCCCATGTATGCTGGGGGTACTCCTATGTATGCTGGGGGTACTCCTATGTATGCTGGGGGTACTCCTATGTATGCTGGGGGTTCTCCCATGTATGCTGGGGGTTCTCCCATGTATGCTGGGGGTTCTCCCATGTATGCTGGGGGTACTCCTATGTATGCTGGGGGTTCTCCCATGTATACTGGGGGTTCTCCCATGTATGCTGGGGGTACTCCTATGTATGCTGGGGGTACTCCTATGTATGCTGGGGGTTCTCCCATGTATGCTGGGGGTTCTCCCATGTATGCTGGGGGTACTCCTATGTATGCTGGGGGTTCTCCCATGTATGCTGGGGGTTCTCCCATGTATGCTGGGGGTACTCCTATGTATGCTGGGGGTTCTCCCATGTATGCTGGGGGTTCTCCCATGTATGCTGGGGGTACTCCCATGTATGCTGGGGGTACTCCTATGTATGCTGGGGGTTCTCCCATGTATGCTGGGGGTTCTCCCATGTATGCTGGGGGTACTCCTATGTATGCTGGGGGTTCTCCCATGTATGCTGGGGGTTCTCCCATGTATGCTGGGGGTACTCCTATGTATGCTGGGGGTTCTCCCATGTATGCTGGGGGTTCTCCCATGTATGCTGGGGGTTCTCCCATGTATGCTGGGGGTACTCCTATGTATGCTGGGGGTACTCCCATGTATGCTGGGGGTACTCCTATGTATGCTGGGGGTACTCCCATGTATGCTGGGGGTTCTCCCATGTATGCTGGGGGTTCTCCCATGTATGCTGGGGGTACTCCCATGTATGCTGGGGGTTCTCCCATGTATGCTGGGGGTTCTCCCATGTATGCTGGGGGTACTCCCATGTATGCTGGGGGTTCTCCAATGTATGCTGGGGGTTCTCTCATGTATGCTGGGGGTACTCCCATGTATGCTGGGGGTACTCCCATGTATGCTGGGGGTACTCCCATGTATGCTGGGGGTTCTCCCATGTATGCTAGGGGTACTCCTATGTATGCTGGGGGTACTCCTATGAGAGGCTCATAGGAGAAACCCCCATAGGAGTACCCCTGTGTACATAAGAGAACCCCCCATAGGAGTACCCCCGTGTACATAAGAGAACCCCCCATAGGAGTACCCCCCGTGTACATAGGAGAACCCCCCCCCCCATAGGAGTACCCCCGTGTACATAAGAGAACCCCCCCATAGGAGTACCCCCAGCGTACATGGGAGATGTACGCTGGGGGTTCTCCTATGTACACGGGGGGTACTCCTATGGGGGTTTATCCTATGTATGCTGGGGGTACTCCTGTGAGGGGTTCTCCTTTGTACGCAGGGGTTACTCATATGGGGGGTTTTCCTATGTATGCAGGGGTTCTTCTATGGAGGTTCTCCTATGTACGCTGGGGGTTCTCCTGTGTACGTGGGAAGTACTCCCACGTACGCTGGGTGTTCTCGTATGTACGTGGGGAGTACTCCCATGTACGCTGGGTGTTCTCGTATGTACGTGGGAAGTAGTCCCATGTACGCTGGGTGTTCTCCTATGTACGTGGGGAGTACTCCCATGTACGCTGGGTGTTCTCCTGTGTACGCTCCATAGTTCTCCTATGTATGTGGGGAGTACTTCCATGTACGCTGGGTGTTCTATGTATGTGGGGAGTACTCCCATGTACGCTGGGGGTTCTCCTGTGTACGTGGGAAGTACTCCCGTGTATGCTGGGGGTTCTCCTGTGTACGTGGGAAGTACTCCCATGTACGCTGGGGGTTCTCCTATGTACGTGGGGAGTACTCCCATGTACGCTGGGTGTTCTCCTGTGTACGCTCCATAGTTCTCCTATGTATGTGGGGAGTACTTCCATGTACGCTGGGTGTTCTATGTACGTGGGAAGTACTCCCATGTACGCTGGGGGTTCTCCTATATATGTGGGGAGTACTCCCATGTATGCTGGGTGTTCTATGTATGTGGGAAGTACTCCCATGTATGCTGGGTGTTCTCCTATGTATGTGGGAAGTACTCCCATGTATGCTGGGTGTTCTCCTATGTATGTGGGAAGTACTCCCATGTATGCTGGGTGTTCTCCTATGTATGTATGAAGTACTCCCATGTATGCTGGGTGTTCTCTTATGTATGTGGGAAGTACTCCCATGTATGCTGGGTGTTCTCCTATGTATGTGGGAAGTACTCCCATGTATGCTGGGTGTTCTCTTATGTATGTGGGGAGTACTCCCATGTACGCTGGGTGTTCTCCTATGTATGTGGGAAGTACTCCCATGTATGCTGGGTGTTCTCCTATGTATGTGGGAAGTACTCCCATGTATGCTGGGTGTTCTCCTATGTATGTGGGGAGTACTCCCATGTACGCTGGGTGTTCTCCTATGTATGTGGGAAGTACTCCCATGTATGCTGGGTGTTCTCTTATGTATGTGGGAAGTACTCCCATGTATGCTGGGTGTTCTCCTATGTATGTGGGAAGTACTCCCATGTATGCTGGGTGTTCTCCTATGTATGTGGGAAGTACTCCCATGTATGCTGGGTGTTCTCCTATGTATGTGGGAAGTACTCCCATGTATGCTGGGTGTTCTCCTATGTATGTGGGAAGTACTCCCATGTATGCTGGGTGTTCTCCTATGTATGTGGGAAGTACTCCCATGTATGCTGGGTGTTCTCCTATGTATGTGGGAAGTACTCCCATGTATGCTGGGTGTTCTCCTATGTATGTGGGAAGTACTCCCATGCATGCTGGGTGTTCTCCTATGTATGTGGGAAGTACTCCCATGTATGCTGGGTGTTCTCCTATGTATGTGGGGAGTACTCCCATGTACGCTGGGTGTTCTCTTATATGGGGGGGGGGGTTAGTGCCAGGAGCTGAGAGAAGAGCTGTGCAGGATCTGGAGTCTCCTTTTGTACATCCACAGACAAGCTGTTTAGCGGTGTACGCACTGAGACGACTTCTATGGCCTAGAACATTCATTTATTCTATGCACTGGAATACATTTCTTCATGTTTGTATGGATAGAAAATGTCAGCAAGTGGCTCTCTGAATGCAGGTTTGGGGCATTTTATACCCCTGATATATGAATGTAAACCCCTCAATATACCTGGACACAATGCCTGTATACAGCTCTATACACAGGAAGACAATGTGAAAAATGTTTCTGAAAGGTTCCTCTGGCCATGTGCTGGAGGCCCCGATGTACAGTGCTGTGCAGACCACTGCCACTAAACCTGTATAATAATAATATCAACCTCTCTAAACATCTACAACACCACATAAAGCTTGTATTATGACATTCCCACATAATGATCTCTGATTGTACAGCGCTGTGTAGACTGTCAGCACTATATACATCTTGTATAATGATCTCTGATTGTACAGCGCTGTGTAGACTGTCAGCACTATATACATCTTGTATAATGATCTCTGATTGTACAGCGCTGTGTAGACTGTCAGCACTATATACATCTTGTATAATGATCTCTGATTGTACAGCGCTGTGTAGACTGTCAGCACTATATATACATCTTGTATAATGATCTCTGATTGTACAGCGCTGTGTAGACTGTCAGCACTATATACATCTTGTATAATAATAACCTTTTACTGTACACATGGGTAAAGGCCCTCCTATGTGTGTGTGAAGACCTTCAGTATGGGTGAAGGCCCTGTATGTGTGTGAAGACCCTCAGTATGGGTGAAGGCCCTGTATGTGTGTGAAGACCCTTGGTATGGGTGAAGGCCCTCCTATGTGTGTGTGAAGACCCTCGGTATGGGTGAAGGCCCTCCTATGTGTGTGAAGACCCTTGGTATGGGTGAAGGCCCTCTGTGGGTGAAGACCCTTGGTATGGGTGAAGGCCCTGTATGTGTGTGAAGACCCTTGGTATGGGTGAAGGCCCTCCTATGTGTGTGTGAAGACCCTTGGTATGGGTGAAGGCCCTGTATGTGTGTGAAGACCCTTGGTATGGGTGAAGGCCCTCTATGTGGGTGAAGGTCCTCAGTAGGGGTGAATGCCCTCTATGTATGAAAGTCCTCGGTAGGGGTGAAGGCCCTCTGTGTGTGAAGGCTCTCTATATGTATGAAAGTCCTCGGTAGGGGTGAAGTGTGTGTGTGTGTGTGCGTGTGCGCGTGCGTGTGCGCCTTCTATGTGGGTTAAGGTCGCCCTGTATCGGTGAAGGTCATTTATACGGGTGATGCCTGAAAAGGTCATGTGATGTAGATGTCTTGTACATTTACATGTAGACTGGCCGTGTGGTATTCTGTCCCACCATGATATACAAAGCAATGATCTGCAGCATCTCGGAGAGTCTGGTCTGTAGAGTTGGTGGAGTACAGAGAGTGTGCACTGTGACATTTGGGTGGAGTTGTACAGAGGCTTGGGTCATCCCAGAAGGTTCCAAGTGAGTAAACAAAGGATGAAACTTTGGCATATGTTGGTATATTTGTATCATTTTAGACAATAGGACAGATGGGTGAGAAGAGGTCTCCTGGTTGTGCAGGGAACGCTCTGCTGTGGTATAGGCGGGGCAGGAGTGACTGCGCTGTAGCTCTTGTGTGACTTGCCGCTGCCTGTAATGGGTTAATCTGCGCTTGTCTTGGTGCTGTAGTGACCAATGCACACCAGCAGGGGGCAGCAGAGCTGATGTGAAGTGATGGTTACACAGGATCCTGCTGAGTTTCAGCTGAACAATCAGGACACTCAGCACAGTGTGCACCACTCCGGAGAGTAACCCCTGTGGGCAGAGGGACTGTGTGCAGCACTCCGGAGATTACCCCCTGTGGGCAGAGGGACTGTGTGCAGCACTCCGGAGATTACCCCCTGTGGGCAGAGGGACTGTGTGCAGCACTCCGGAGATTACCCCCTGTGGGCAGAGGGACTGTGTGCAGCACTCCGGAGAGTAACCCCTGTGGGCAGACGGACTGTGTGCAGCACTCCGGAGATTACCCCCTGTGGGCAGACGGACTGTGTGCAGCACTCCGGAGAGTAACCCCTGTGGGCAGAGGGACTGTGTGCAGCACTGCGGAGAGTAACCCCTGTGGGCAGACGGACTGTGTGCAGCACTCCGGAGAGTAACCCCTGTGGGCAGAGGGACTGTGTGCAGCACTCCGGAGAGTAACCCCCTGTGGGCAGAGGGACTGTGTGCAGCACTCCGGAGATTAACCCCCTGTGGGCAGACAGACTGTGTGCAGCACTCCGGAGATTAACCCCCTGTGGGCAGACGGACTGTGTGCAGCACTGCGGAGATTAACCCCCTGTGGGCAGACGGACTGTGTGCAGCACTCCGGAGATTACCCCCTGTGGGCAGAGGGACTGTGTGCAGCACTCCGGAGATTACCCCCTGTGGGCAGACGGACTGTGTGCAGCACTCCGGAGATTACCCCCTGTGGGCAGTGTCCTTCTGCACCCACCGCTACTGCACCACAGTATCCTGCACCCACCGCTACTGCACCACCGTGTCCTTCTGCACCCACCGCTACTGCACCACCGTGTCCTTCTGCACCCACCGCTACTGACCCACCGTGTCCTTCTGCACCCACCGCCACTGCTCCAGTGTCCTTCTGCACCCACCGCCACTGCTCCAGTGTCCTTCTGCACCCACCGCTACTGACCCACCGTGTCCTTCTGCACCCACCGCCACTGCACCATCGTGTCCTTCTGCACCCACCGCCACTGCACCATCGTGTCCTTCTGCACCCACCGCCACTGCACCACCGTGTCCTTCTGCACCCACCGCCACTGCACCACCGTGTCCTTCTGCACCCACCGCCACTGCACCACAGTGTCCTTCTGCACCCACCGCCACTGCACCACCGTGTCCTTCTGCACCCACCGCCACTGCACCACAGTGTCCTTCTGCACCCACCGCCACTGCACCACCGCGTCTTTCTGCACCCACCGCCACTGCACCACCGCGTCCTTCTGCACCACCGCGTCCTTCTGCACCCACCGCCACTGCACCACCGCGTCCTTCTGCACCCACCGCCACTGCACCACCGCGTCCTTCTGCACCCACCGCCACTGCACCACCGTGTCCTTCTGCACCCACCGCCACTGCACCACCGTGTCCTTCTGCACCCACCGCCACGGCACCACCGTGTCCTTCTGCACCCACCGCCACTGCACCACCGTGTCCTTCTGCACCCACCGCCACTGCACCACCGTGTCCTTCTGCACCCACCGCCACTGCACCACAGTGTCCTTCTGCACCTACCGCCACTGCACCACCGTGTCCTTCTGCACCCACCGCCACTGCTCCACAGTGTCCTTCTGCACCCACCGCCACTGCACCACAGTGTCCTTCTGCACCCACCGCCACTGCACCACAGTGTCCTTCTGCACCCACCGCTACTGCACCACCGTGTCCTTCTGCACCCTACGCTATTGCACCACCGTGTCCTTCTGCACCCACCGCCACTGCACCACCGTGTCCTTCTGCACCCACTGCTACTGCACCACCGTGTCCTTCTGCACCCACCGCCACTGCACCATCGTGTCCTTCTGCACCCACCGCCACTGCACCACCGTGTTTTTCTGCACCCACCGCTACTGCACCACCGTGTCCTTCTGCACCCTACGCTACTGCACCACCGTGTCCTTCTGCACCCACCGCCACTGCTCCACAGTGTCCTTCTGCACCCACCGCCACTGCACCACCGTGTCCTTCTGCACCCACCGCCACTGCACCACCGTGTCCTTCTGCACCCACCGCTACTGCACCACAGTGTCCTTCTGCACCCACCGCTACTGCACCACCGTGTCCTTCTGCACCCACTGCACCAGTGTCCTTCTGCACCCACCGCCACTGCACCACAGTGTCCTTCTGCACCCACCGCCACTGCACCACAGTGTCCTTCTGCACCCACCGCTACTGCACCAGTGTCCTTCTGCACCCACCGCCACTGCACCACAGTGTCCTTCTGCACCCACCGCTACTGCACCACCGTGTCCTTCTGCACCCACCGCCACTGCACCACAGTGTCCTTCTGCACCCACCGCCACTGCACCACAGTGTCCTTCTGCACCCACCGCCACTGCACCAACGTGTCCTTCTGCACCCACCAAGGACGATGACAAGGACGTGTCTCTTTGTGGGAACATTATTTCCTCCGCCTGGGTGGGGTGTTCACAGAAATATAGAAATGGACAAACATAAAGCCAGGCCGAGGAAGACTGACACAACCTCCCCTGACTGGGTGAGCCGGGATTCATGTCGATTTCGTGCCTGGAGGGGGTCACGTGATACGTGTAGCAAGAATATCGCTGATTCAGCAATAGTCATACATGTAGTGGCCTGTTTGCATTGTATGACACATGATGACCCCCCCCCCCCCCCCCACATACACACAAAACGATTACCTCCTTTATGGGTACATTTAACACCTTCTAACACCCGGAGACAAGTTGTCGGCTGACATTAACCAGTTGTGGGGGCCCATCTGCTCGTCGGGTGTACGCTGTGCCACAAGCTGAGGGGATGTACAGCATGGAAGGAAGGCAGACGTGTGTATAGAAATCCCAACAACCCCCTCAAACCCTCAACCGGGCTACAGAACTAGTTGTTTACTGTGAGAATTATCCATACTTTGCCATGAAAACTAATACATTATGACCACCAGAATCCCAGACCAATGGAACCCCTCAGACCAATGGTGCCCCCCAGATCACTGGAACTCTTCAGACCAATGGACCCCCCCCCCGACCAACCAATGGAACCTCCCAGATCACTGGAACCCCTTAGGCCAATGAAACCCCTCAGATAACTTGACACCCCTCAGATCACTGGAACCTCTCAGACCCCTGGAAGCCATCAGACCAATAAAACCCTCCAGATCACTGGAACCCCCCGACCAATGGAGCCCCCCCCCCCCAGATCAATGGAATCCATCAAACCAATGGAGCCCCCCAGATCATAGGAACATCTCAGACCACTGGAACTCCCCAGAACACTCAAACCTCTAGACCAGTGGAGCCCCCAGATCACAAGCTCCTCAGACCAATGTAACCCCTTAGACCACTGGAACCCCCCATACCACTCAAATTTCTACACCACTTGAACTCCCCAGACCACTGGAGCTCCACCCCAGATCACTTGAACCCCCAGACCACTCAAACCTCTAGAACACTGGAAGCCCTAGGTCAGTGGAACCCATTGACTACTCAAACACTCAGACCAGTGGAAGCCCCCCCAACCACTCAAACCCCTAGACCTCAGATGACAGGAACTCCCCAGACCAATGGAAGCCCCAGACCACCGGTACCCTTTAAAGAATTGGACCCCCCCTCCAGACCACCAGGACCACAGTGGCAGCAAGAAAAATGAAGGACTTTGAGGGGCAGCTGTGTTTTACTATAGCTGTCATAATGCCCCTAAAAATCCTTCTTGTTCTTGCAATATTCAGCTCTACAGCAGCGGCGGAGCTATTGTTGGGATTTATTGACGTGTGTGATTTTGTCAGTATGTTCTTCTTGCTCTCTGATCTGATTATTTGTTTCAGTTCATAAAGTTATGACTGCAGAGGGTCAGCATTATAACCAGGATACGATCACCTTCAGGAGGAGAGGTCAGTAAGGGCCTTCACACAATGGTGGTGCAGACATGTGCAGTACGATGTGACACCGAGCACACTTCATTCACAATAACCCCCAACACACCCGCCCTGCGGGACAAATCAAGTGGACATTATTGTTCTGGTTTTGGGTCCGATGTAAAATGAATTGGCTGTGTTAACTTAGCGTGCTGTAATGTACTTGGAGGCGCGGTGCAGCTCCCGAATTCCTGTATGATAGGCCCATATGACACCCCTATGTGTCCTCAGTATATAACATTCATGATTTCTGTCATACATTGGGTGGAGTTACTAAAACTGGAACAAATGGTATCTGGGGCAGCTGTGCAGGGTAACCAATCCGCTTCCACTCATGTAAGCTTTGAATGTGATTGGTAGCCACGCACAGCTGCTCCAGCTCACGTCTTCCTTGTTTAGGTGGTTTTGTCTTTGTAATTGTTTTAGTGTAAGTTCTGTAGATGCAGTTTTGTCTGATTAATAATACATATAAATTGAGCATGCTCCCCTTCCAGATGGCTCCCTCAGGGGTTGTGAAGACCCCAGCCTGACCCCTGGTCACAAAATGTGGAGAGGAGGAGAAGGCCGTGTCCTGGTGAGTTTTATCCATTTAATTCTAATATGGAGGGTGAAAGAAATCTTCTCCTACATCAGGTGAGTGTAGATGATGCAAGGTGAGTGTGACGTTGTATTACAGGAGGTAATGGTGTACAGCAGGGGCCTTCATACTTTCTAAACAAAGGACCATGTCCTTCAGGCGGAGCTGAACTGTGGCCCCCATCCCCGGCTTCAGTGTCAGTAAATTATGTCCCTTCATTGATTTTAGAGGGAGGAATAGTTCTTCAGCATTGGTGTCAGTTGGAGAAATGGTCCCGATGTACAGATGGAATGACGATGGTCCCGATGTACAGATGGAATGACAATGGTCCCAATGTATGGATGGAATGACAGTGGTCCTGATGTACAGATGGAATGACAATGGTCCCAATGTATGGATGGAATGACAGTGGTCCCGATGTACAGATGGAATGACAATGGTCCCAATGTATGGATGGAATGAAAATGGTCCCGATGTACAGACAGAATGACGATGGTCCCGATGTACAGATGGAATGACGATGGTCGCGTTGTACAGATGGCATGGCGATGGCGTGTTGTACAGATGGAATGAAGATGGTCCCGTTGTACAGACGGAATGACGATGGTCCCGTTGTACAGACGGAATGACGATGATCCCATTGTACAGACGGAATGACAATGGTCCCGTTGTACAGACGAAATGACGATGGTCCCGATGTACAGACGAAATGACGATGGTCCCGATGTACAGACGGAATGACGATAGTCCCGATGTACAGATGGAATGATAATGGTCCTGTTGTACAGATGGAATGATGATGGTCCCGATATACAGATAGAATGACAATGGTTGTGTTGTACAGATGGAATGACGATGGTCCTGTTGTACAGATGGAATGATGATGGTCCCGATATACAGATAGAATGACAATGGTTGTGTTGTACAGATGGAATGATGATGGTCCCGATATACAGATGGAATGATGATGGTCCGGTTGTACAGATGGAATGATGATGGTCCTGTTGTACAGATGGAATGATGATGGTCCTGTTGTACAGATGGAATGATGATGGTCCCGATATACAGATGGAATGATGATGGTCCTGTTGTACAGATGGAATGATGATGGTCCCGATATACAGATAGAATGACAATGGCTGTGTTGTACAGATGGAATGATGATGGTCCTGTTTTACAGATGGAATGATGATGGTCCTGTTGTACAGATGGAATGATGATGGTCCTGATATACAGATAGAATGACAATGGCTGTGTTGTAGAGATGGAATGATGATGGTCCTGTTTTACAGATGGAATGATGATGGTCCCGATATACAGATGGAATGATGATGGTCCTGTTGTACAAATGGAATGATGATGGTCCTGTTGTATAGATGGAATGATGATGGTCCCGATATACAGATGGAATGACAATGGTTGTGTTGTACAGATGGAATGATGATGGTCCTGTTGTACAGATGGAATGATGACGGTCCTGTTGTACAGATGGAATGATGATGGTCCCGATATACAGATGGAATGATGATGGTCCTGTTGTACAGATGGAATGATGATGGTCCCGATATACAGATGGAATGATGATGGTCCTGTTGTACAGATGGAATGATGATGGTCCCGATATACAGATGGAATGATGATGGTCCTGTTGTACAGATGGAATGATGATGGTCCCGATATACAGATGGAATGATGATGGTCCTGTTGTACAGATGGAATGATGATGGTCCCGATATACAGATGGAATGACAATGGTTGTGTTGTACAGATGGAATGATGATGGTCCCGATATACAGATGGAATGATGATGGTCCTGTTGTACAGATGGAATGATGATGGTCCTGTTGTACAGATGGAATGATGATGGTCCTGTTGTATAGATGGAATGATGATGGTCCCGATATACAGATAGAATGACAATGGTTGTGTTGTACAGATGGAATGACAATGGTTGTGTTGTACAGATGGAATGATGACGGTCCTGTTGGACAGATGGAATGATGACGGTCCTGTTGTACAGATGGAATGATGATGGTCCTGTTGTACAGATGGAATGATGATGGTCCTGATATACAGATAGAATGACAATGGCTGTGTTGTACAGATGGAATGATGATGGTTGTGATATACAGATGGAATGATGATGGTCCCGATATACAGATGGAATGACAATGGCTGTGTTGTATAGATGGAATGATGATGGTCCCGATATACAGATAGAATGACAATGGCTGTGTTGTACAGATGGAATGATGATGGTCCTGTTGTACAGATGGAATGATGATGGTCCCGATATACAGATAGAATGACAATGGCTGTGTTGTACAGATGGAATGATGATGGTCCCGATATACAGATAGAATGATGATGGTCCCAATATACAGATAGAATGACAATGGTTGTGTCGTACAGATGGAATGATGATGATCCTGTTGTACAGATGGAATGATGATGGTCCTGTTGTACAGATGGAATGATGATGGTCCTGTTGTACAGATGGAATGATGATGGTCCCGATATACAGATAGAATGATGATGGTCCCGATATACAGGTGGAATGATGATGGTCCCGATATACAGGTGGAATGATGATGGTCCCGATATACAGGTGGAATGATGATGATCCCGATATACAGATGGAATGATGATGGTCCTGTTGTACAGATGGAATGATGATGGTCCTGTTGTACAGATGGAATGATGATGGTCCCGATATACAGATGGAATGATGGTCCTGTTGTACAGATGGAATGATGATGGTCCCGATATACAGATGGAATGATGATGGTCCTGTTGTATAGATGGAATGATGATGGTCCTGTTGTATAGATGGAATGATGATGGTCCCGATATACAGATAGAATGATGATGGTCCCGATATACAGGTGGAATGATGATGGTCCCGATATACAGGTGGAATGATGATGGTCCCGATATACAGGTGGAATGATGATGATCCCGATATACAGATGGAATGATGATGGTCCTGTTGTACAGATGGAATGATGATGGTCCTGTTGTACAGATGGAATGATGATGGTCCCGATATACAGATGGAATGATGGTCCTGTTGTACAGATGGAATGATGATGGTCCCGATATACAGATGGAATGATGATGGTCCTGTTGTATAGATGGAATGATGATGGTCCTGTTGTATAGATGGAATGATGATGGTCCCGATATACAGATAGAATGATGATGGTCCAGATATACAGATGGAATGACAATGGTTGTGTTGTACAGATGGAATGATGATGGTCCCGATATACAGATGGAATGACAATGGTTGTGTTGTACAGATGGAATGATGATGGTCCCGATATACAGGTGGAATGATGATGGTCCCGATATACAGGTGGAATGATGATGGTCACGATATACAGGTGGAATGACAATGGTTGTGTCGTACAGATGGAATGATGATGGTCCTGTTGTACAGATGGAATGATGATGGTCCCGATATACAGATGGAATGATGATGGTTGTGTTGTACAGATGGAATGATGATGGTCCTGTTGTACAGATGGAATGATGATGGTCCTGTTGTACAGATGGAATGATAATGGTCCCGATATACAGATGGAATGACGATGGTCCTGTTGTATAGATGGAATGATGATGGTCCTGATATACAGATGGAATGATGATGGTCCCGATATACAGATGGAATATTGATGGTCCTGTTGTACAGATGGAATGATGATGGTCCTGTTGTACAGATGGAATGATGATGGTCCTGTTGTACAGATGGAATGATGATGGTCCCGATATACAGATGGAATGACGATGGTCCTGTTGTACAGATGGAATGATGATGGTCCTGTTGTACAGATGGAATGATGATGGTCCCGATATACAGATGGAATGATGATGGTTGTGTTGTATAGATGGAATGATGATGGTCCTGATATACAGATGGAATGACGATGGTTGTGTCGTACAGATGGAATGATGATGGTCCCGATATACAGATGGAATGATGATGGTCCCGATATACAGATGGAATGAAGATGGGCTGGTTGTATATGACTCTATCTGTAATAAAAAGCTGAGTACGTGAAGACAGCAATGTGTCTGTTAATGTATACTCTCACAGAAAGTATATAATAAGGTATATCATCTGCAGGTACACCTTCTGGGGACAGTATATAATAAGGGGTATCATCTATATGTCCCTCCTCATGGACAGTATATAATGAGGGGTATCATCTATATGTCCCCCCTCATGGACAGTATATAATGAGGGGTATCATCTCTATGTCCCCCCTCATGGACAGTATATAATAAGGTGTAATGTCTATATGTACACCCTCGGGGGGCAGTATATAATTAGGTGTAATGTCTATATGTACACCCTCGGGGGGCAGTATGTAATAAGGTGTAATGTCTATATGTACACCCTCGGGGGGCAGTATGTAATAAGGTGTATCGTCTATATGTACACCCTCGGGGGGGGGGGGCAGTATATAATAAGGTGTAATGTCTATATGTACACCCTCGGGGGGGGGGGGGGGCAGTATATAATAAGGTGTAATGTCTATATGTACACCCTCGGGGGGGGCAGTATATAATAAGGTGTAATGTCTATATGTACACCCTCGGGGGGGGGGGTGGGCAGTATATAATAAGGTGTAATGTCTATATGTACACCCTCGGGGGGGGGGGCAGTATATAATAAGGTGTAATGTCTATATGTACACCCTCGGGGGGCAGTATATAATAAGGTGTAATGTCTATATGTACACCCTCGGGGGGGGGGCAGTATATAATAAGGTGTATCGTCTATATGTACACCCTTATGGCGCAGTATATAATAAGGTGTAATGTCTATATGTACACCCTCGGGGGGCAGTATATAATAAGGTGTAATGTCTATATGTACACCCTCGGGGGGCAGTATATAATAAGGTGTAATGTCTATATGTACACCCTCGGGGGGGGGGGGGGGTGGGCAGTATATAATAAGGTGTAATGTCTATATGTACACCCTCGGGGGGCAGTATATAATAAGGTGTAATGTCTATATGTACACCCTCGGGGGGCAGTATGTAATAAGGTGTAATGTCTATATGTACACCCTCGGGGGGCAGTATATAATAAGGTGTAATGTCTATATGTACACCCTCGGGGGGGGGGGGGTGGGCAGTATATAATAAGGTGTAATGTCTATATGTACACCCTCGGGGGGCAGTATGTAATAAGGTGTAATGTCTATATGTACACCCTCGAGGGGCAGTATATAATAAGGTGTAATGTCTATATGTACACCCTCGGGGGGGGGGGGGTGGGCAGTATATAATAAGGTGTAATGTCTATATGTACACCCTCGGGGGGCAGTATATAATAAGGTGTAATGTCTATATGTACACCCTCGGGGGGCAGTATATAATAAGGCGTAATGTCTATATGTACACCCTCGGGGGGGGGGGGCAGTATATAATAAGGTGTAATGTTTATATGTACACCCTCGGGGGGCAGTATATAATAAGGTGTAATGTCTATATGTACACCCTCGGGGGGCAGTATATAATAAGGCGTAATGTCTATATGTACACCCTCGGGGGGCAGTATATAATAAGGCGTAATGTCTATATGTACACCCTCGGGGGGCAGTATATAATTAGGTGTAATGTCTATATGTACACCCTCGGGGGGCAGTATATAATAAGGCGTAATGTCTATATGTACACCCTCGGGGGGCAGTATATAATAAGGTGTAATGTCTATATGTACACCCTCGGGGGGCAGTATATAATAAGGCGTAATGTCTATATGTACACCCTCGGGGGGCAGTATATAATAAGGTGTAATGTCTATATGTACACCCTCGGGGGGCAGTATATAATAAGGTGTAATGTCTATATGTACACCCTCGGGGGGCAGTATATAATAAGGTGTAATGTCTATATGTACACCCTCGGGGGGCAGTATATAATAAGGTGTAATGTCTATATGTACACCCTCGGGGGGCAGTATATAATAAGGTGTAATGTCTATATGTACACCCTCGGGGGGCAGTATATAATAAGGTGTAATGTCTATATGTACACCCTCGGGGGGCAGTATATAATAAGGTGTAATGTCTATATGTACACCCTCGGGGGGCAGTATATAATAAGGTGTAATGTCTATATGTACACCCTCGGGGGGCAGTATATAATAAGGTGTAATGTCTATATGTACACCCTCGGGGGGCAGTATATAATAAGGTGTAATGTCTATATGTACACCCTCGGGGGGCAGTATATAATAAGGTGTAATGTCTATATGTACACCCTCGGGGGGCAGTATATAATAAGGTGTAATGTCTATATGTACACCCTCGGGGGGGCAGTATATAATAAGGTGTAATGTCTATATGTACACCCTCGGGGGGCAGTATATAATAAGGTGTAATGTCTATATGTACACCCTCGGGGGGCAGTATATAATAAGGCGTAATGTCTATATGTACACCCTCGGGGGGGGGCAGTATATAATAAGGTGTAACAAAGTATATAATCTACGCACACCCTCAGGTGTTGGGGCAGCATATAATGGACTATATCATATACATAGTGAGTCAGGTGTTTCCCGTGTTCCGGGAATCGGGTGTATTGTTCATATAGAGGAAATGTCTCTTCTGAACTCTGTATTGTTCTCTTTCCTATTTACATTACAAATTCACCTCAATTCACACTTATAATAGCAGCGGATCCCAGCTATTACTTCACCAGAGTATTCTGCATGAATCACACGGCGCTCTATAGGGCAGGGTTCCCCTTCTATTCTATATCAGATATTATAGTATGAGCTCTCTTATATCACACGGACTGATTGGTTTCATCTGTTATGTCACATAGAATGACTTGTATGAACTATAAACTTTGGGGAGAAGTTTGATTTGTTCTTTCTGTGTGTGTCCATTTCCTGTGGTATGTCATATGTAATTGAGTCTAATCCAGGAGAAACGGGCCATCTCCCACACTGCAGTGGGTTGAGTGGTGGAGAGACTGTCCACATGTCATGTGTGGTAGGGTCTAATCCAGGAGAAAATGGCCATCTCCCACATTGCAACGGGTTGGATGGTGGAGGGGCTGGTCACATGTCATGTGTGGTAGAGTCTAATCCAGAAGAAAAGGGCCATCTCCCACATCTCAGTTGGTTGGGCAGTTGAGGGGCTGGTCCCATGTCATATGTGGTTGGTTTTAATCCAGGAGAAAAGGGCCATCTTTCATATTTTAGTGGGTTGGGTGGTGGAGGGGCTGATCACATATGTCATATGTGGTTGGTTCTAAAGCCGGAGTAAAAGGCCATCTCCTATATGTCATTGGGTTGGCTGGTAGAGGGACTGGTCACATATGTCATGTGTGGTTGGATCTAATCCAGAAGAAAAGGGCCACCTCCCATATTTCAGCAAGTTGGGTGGTGGAGGGGCTGGTCACATAGTTCCTGGGTATTTGAGATGATCTCCCATCTCTTGGTTAGATATAATTGAACAATCCTCTTTTCTTCTCTTTGCAGGGATGAAGGTTAGACCGCCCTGAGGGATTATGGTGGTGAGTCACTGAGGGCCTGGTGAAGCCGGTTTGGTTGCCATCCAGTGGTGCTCACCAGAGTTCTAGTGGGTGAGTCAGCCATTGTCTGATATCTCACCTCAGCCAGACGTATTAATTGCTCCAAACATGGCAAAACCTTCCCAAGAATGCCTTCCCTGCAGGCTGTACTGTCTGTGGTCCCCATCGTTCAATGAAATAACTTCATTGTCTTGTGTTGTGGTCCACATTAAGGAGAGCTGGGTTCATGCTCTGGTGAGCAATGGTTTTAGCAAGGTAAAAGTTATGTTTTCCTTAATTTGTTTAGAAGGAATTCTTTCTTTCTCTCTCAGGTCCGGCCATGGTGGCACCAGTCATTGAGAAGTTATAATGGGTGCAGGTTTGTCCAGCAAGGATACAGAAAGCCAGTCTAAGGTTCTACTCCTTTATGTTTTGGCTGTACATCCATTATGAATGTATTTAAAAATAAAAGCTGTGAGTACATGAATCTGTCTTTGTATTAGCTTCCTTTGATTTCCGCTGCAGTCAGACCAGGAGACGGAGAGTCGGCAGTGTGAGAATTGTGTTGCACAGGTCACATGATCGGCTGCTATTAGATTTACATTTAATGACAGGACAACCCCTGATCTTCATATATGCAGTGTGATGGGTCAGGTATAATGATGATGACCCTCTCCACACATCATGGAAATAGAAGTATGACTCCATGGGTGACAGGCTGCAGTGCAGATCATGTGACTCTGGATACCAGGGGTTAAGCGGGAACTTTCAGAAATGATGGGATGTTTCTGTTTGAGTGAAATATATAAAAAGATATAACCCAGTTGTCATATTTAGCTCAGCAAGGCCCCTGGTGAGAGGAGGATTCAGAATGTGACCTGATACTTCTTCTCATTAAGTATCCATCGGGCTAATGAGTGGAGGGCCCTGTGTGCTGGAACACTGGGGGCCCATCGCCTGGACTGGGGGAGAGGAGCTCTAGGCCACATAGAGATGTGTAGAGAAGAATTTAGCCACATATTGGTCCGGGACACTGATACTTCATCCTGGAATCGCTATCCCCAATGTCCTGTAATCGAAATCTAGGCAACGCAGGCCAGCATGGTCCCTGTGGAGTCATAGAGGCTGCAATCTCACCCAGAAGCACTGTGTAAATCCTGCTAAATCTGTCTGCAATGATTTACATACAAGTATATTACTGTAAGTGGAGGGTCTCATTTTACCAGAGCTGCAGTGTTTGCTGGATCTCAGATTCTAACGGATTGCATTCACTCGGTGCTGGCAAATACTGGAAGTTGATCACATGATCTTTCTCACCTCCAGAGGACAGTGTTTGGACGGGTGACCTCTAATAGGGGTGTGGCCAGTAACACCCAATCCAGTTTTGCTTTTCATGGTCTGAGACATGGATGGAGAATAATTTGCCATTGGTTACTCTAAGGGGTAGAAACAAACACCTCCTGCGCTCAGGGACCCAGATCAAGGGTGGATAGGTGGGAAGACCACTTGTGGAAGTTCTTCCACCAATGGATCAAAGGTTGTGCAGCTCCTAACAAGGCTGGGGAAGCCCGACCAGTACTGCAAAGTAAAAGAACAAGAGAGCGCATCAACCTTGCACATTACCTCAATAAACTGATTTTATTAAACGAGATATATACTCACAAAGAATGAGCTCTGAGGAACTAGGGACCCCCTTCGAAACGCGTTAGTGGAACTTTGAGAGTCCCTCTCTGGATGTGACTCACACTGGTTTTGTACTTGAATGTTCCTTTGAGGACCCTATACGCTCGTGTTACTTCTTTGTGAGTGTATATCTCTTGTAATAAAATCACAGTTTATTGAGGTAATGCGTAAGGTTGGTGCGCTCTTCCTTTTACTTTGCATTACTCTAAGGGGTGGCAAAGGCAAATAGACTCTTCACTCTGCAAGGGAATTATCCCCGGAGTTTCGTAAATGAGGTGAAGCTCTGCTGACTTCCATCATCCAATCATGTGCGAGCAAATATGCTGGGTTTTGTTTTCCTTGCATGTGATTGGGTATTCTTTGCAAAGAGTGAAATTTCACCTCATTTACTAAGCTCTGGGGAAACGTCCTTTGCAGATTTTCAGGGTGAACAGTGTTCTTAGTAAATCCATGACGAAGACACTGAAGGTCCTGTGGAATGGGAGGTGTCAGGAATCAGAAGATTTCTACGAGTCCCATTTGTCTGAGTGACGTAAGAAGATGACATAGAAGCAGCACATTGGTGCAACACCCAGCAGCAGGTGAGGTCACGCCTGGTAACTATGGTCACTGAGACCTCATAGATCATTTCCAGAAGATTCTGTCAGTGGGTGAACTAGACCCTCCAGTCTATAAATATATATAAAAAGACGGTCTCAGGTGGTGGTCTTCTTCTATATCTCCAGACCAAGAAAGGAGACGATCCTGTAATCTCATCGGCCTTGCTGCCCACTTCACAGAGGGGACTCCATACACCACCAAGCCTAGTGCTTTATCCTGGGGCCATTTTATTGTAAAAATATATAAATCCAGTATACTCACAAAGGTAACCATCTGCACACATACAAATCAATCCAGCCCAATGGTGATACGATGCCCATCTAAAAGGCCTGGTTTACGCGTTTCACTGACCATGACCTCTTCATCAGAGCTCAGATGAAACATGTAAGCTACATCCCTTTGGATGGCCATTGTTTCAGCATTGGGCTGGATGGCTTATATGCTTGTAGTTGTTCACCTTTCTGAGTACACTGGATTTACACTCACCGGCGACTTGATTAGGACCACCTTGCTAGTCTTGGGTTGGACCCCTTATACAAGGTGTTGGAAACATTCCTCAGAGATTTTTTTGGTCCATATTGACATGAGTTACTGTTGCCTTTCCATCATCTCCAACTGGTCTGCCCATTCTCCTCTGACACCAACAAGGCATTTTCCTCCACACAACTGCCACTCACTGGATATTTTCTGTTTTTCGGACCATTCTCTGTAAACCCTAGAGATGGTTGTGCGGGAAAATCCCAGTAGATCAGCAGTTTTTGAAATACTCACACCAGCCCATCTGTCACTGACCACCATGCCACGTTCAAAGTTACTTAAATCCCCTTTCTTCCCCATTGTGATGGGGAAGTCGTCTTCACCATGTCTAGATGTCTACATGCATTGAGTTGCTGCCATCTTATTGGCTGATTAGCAATCTTTGTAACCAAGCAATTGAACAGGTGTACCTAATAAAGAGGCCGGTGAATGTATATTTTTCTACAATAAAATGATCTCAGGATAAAGCATTAGGCTGGTGTACCCTCTCTTTGTGTATTTGGTGTGGTCAGAGATCACTTCCTGTCACACCATGGAGAGATTATTGGGCCTGGGGCATTGTGTCCTGACCCCAGTGAAGACTTGGGGAACGTCTCTTTAAGGTGGGTGACTCAAAATCACCATATGTACCATCCGGGTCAGACCATTTGGCTTCTGTATTCATCACACAAAGGGCGTCTATATGAAGGAGATGTTGAGACTTGTAGTTCCTGGCAGGGGCGGACTGACAACTCATGGGGCCCCCGGGCAATAGGGGATCATGGGGCCCCTGTGTCCTTGCCCAAACTCAAAAAAGCCTATGAAAAAGGTACCAGGGGCATCTCATGGGGCCCCCTACTGCCCCCGGGCCAAATGGTCAGTCCGCCCATGGTTCCTGGTGACCCGGAGGTGCACACACTTCAATCATTTGGATGTGTGGTGACCAGAATCAGACTCCACAACAATGAGAGATGAGATTAGGTTGTTGCGTTTGTCGGGGGGTGCGATGGCGGTGTGCGTTGCCACTCACATATGTATAGGTGACTGTGTGATGCAGGCGGAGGCGGGCGCCGTTTCCTGAAGCTGATTCTCCTCTTCTGTGAAATAAAACTTGTGATGGTCAGTGAGAAATTCTAAGAATTAGTGGCGAGGCGGACAATGATGTCTCTCTGCGCTGCGCACAGATCACCATTGTACGCCATCAATGTGCTCCTTTTACTCCATGCTCTCCGTATAAATAAGTCCTCTAAGTGGACAAATTGCACTTTTACCCCCCAGCAGAGTTCAGCCTAATGTACAGTTCTCCAAATATTAGGTCACCCTCATGATGCCAGAGCTGGAGGAGATTGATGGGACTTGTAGTCCACCAGAGGGGGAGGTACACAATGGGGGGGGGGGGTCACAGATCATTAGTTGGTAGTATGAAACGATCCCCTCGGTGTAAATCATCTTCTTTGTGGGATTATTTGTTCTGGGTAACAAGCCAGTCCAGAAATCTCTCTCTGTAGAAGGCAGTGCCGCGAGGACAGACAGGAGACAGCGAGGACAGAGAGGAAGGGAGAAGACACAGATCACCAGAACAATCAAAGTGTGGAGCTGCTGAACTCCCCCAACATAGTTCCTGACACCCTGATAAATGATGTGTGAGCCTAGCCCCCCAACAACATAGGTTACACACAGACAAATGCCTGTACTGCCTGCTAGGAACTCATCTGCTCCAGGCTCCCTCAGCCATGAAGAGTGGCCGCACACAGCAGCACATATTCATATCTCTCCCCATGGCTGGGGTTGTGAAGAGGGCATTTCATTCACAAACACGACTCCTGGGCCATGAGTCATGTGACTGCACAGCACAACGTCATGAGTCATGTGACTGCACAGCACAACGTCATGAGTCATGTGACTGCACAGCACAGCACCATGAGTCATGTGACTGCACAACGTCATGAGTCATGTGACTGCACAGCACAGCGTCATGAGTCATGTGACTGCACAGCACCATGAGTCATGTGACTGCACAGCACAACGTCATGAGTCATGTGACTGCACAGCACAACGTCATGAGTCATGTGACTGCACAGCACAGCGTCATGAGTCATGTGACTGCACAGCACAATGTCATGAGTCATGTGACTGCACAGCACCATGAGTCATGTGACTGCACAGCACAACGTCATGAGTCATGTGACTGCACAGCACAACGTCATGAGTCATGTGACTGCACAGCACAACGTCATGAGTCATGTGACTGCACAGCACCATGAGTCATGTGACTGCACAGCACAACATCATGAGTCATGTGACTGCACAGCACAACGTCATGAGTCATGTGACTGCACAGCACAACGTCATGAGTCATGTGACTGCACAGCACAACACCATGAGTCATGTGACTGCACAGCACAACGTCATGAGTCATGTGACTGCACAGCACAGTGCCATGTGTCCAGGACCAGGGAATACAAGGTGGCAGCTATGAAAGTCCAGTCTATATATTGCTGGACCAAATGAAGGAGCTCTTGGAGTTTATGTGAAGCATTGTGATGTCATGACTTGTATGTGTGATGTCACATGACTCCATGGTGGAAGGTAGAGCTGTGTATGAAGGTGTACCACACCCGGACATCAGGAACACTTTCCATGTTGGATTTCTTCCTATTATGCCCCTGTGAGTGTGCAGTTGGCAGTGGAAGTGAGCCGGTCTGGTGGCAGGCCACAGACACGACACCACGCCGACTCCTAACGTCACATATTATTATTGTGTATGTGGCCACAATGTGCATTCTTCTGCTGACAGGAGTGATAGAACACAATGTATAGAGAGGCGCCCGCACTCCCAGCGCTCTACATGTGGTTGTGGTTAAAGAAACTTCCAGACTCTAACTTATCACACATCGTCTGTCAGCGGAGATCACAATCTGTCCATACACTCATGGTATATGTTCAAGGGTTACACGCAACGTGTCGGGTCAGACATGGGAGGACTATATGTACAGAATCCAGTGGGGGGGTAATATGGTGGGTCAGACATGTGAGGACTATATGTACAGAATCCAGTGGGGGGGGGGGGGGGGGGTAATATGGCGGGTCAGATAT
The DNA here is from genome assembly GCF_062004578.1 of Staurois parvus. Classification (NCBI taxonomy): domain Eukaryota; kingdom Metazoa; phylum Chordata; class Amphibia; order Anura; family Ranidae; genus Staurois; species Staurois parvus. The sequence goes on from NW_028319385.1 coordinate 213,352, forward strand.
GTGAGGACTATATGTACAGAATCCAGAGGGGGGGGGGGGGTAATATGGTGGGTCAGACATGTGAGGACTATATGTACAGAATCCAGAGGGGGGGGGGGGGTAATATGGTGGGTCAGACATGTGAGGACTATATGTACAGAATCCAGAGGGGGGGGGGGGTAATATGGTGGGTCAGATATGTGAGGACTATATGTACAGAATCCAGTGGGGGGTAATATGGTGGGTCAGACATGTGAGGACTATATGTACAGAATCCAGTGGGGGGGTAATATGGTGGGTCAGATATGTGAGGACTATATGTACAGAATCCAGAGGGGGGGGGGGGGGTAATATGGTGGGTCAGATATGTGAGGACTATATGTACAGAATCCAGAGGGGGGGGGGGGTAATATGGTGGGTCAGATATGTGAGGACTATATGTACAGAATCCAGTGGGGGGGGGGGTAATATGGTGGGTCAGATATGTGAGGACTATATGTACAGAATCCAGTGGGGGGGGGGGGTAATATGGTGGGTCAGACATGTGAGGACTATATGTACAGAATCCAGTGGGGGGGTAATATGGTGGGTCAGATATGTGAGGACTATATGTACAGAATCCAGGGGGGGGGGGGGGTAATATGGTGGGTCAGATATGTGAGGACTATATGTACAGAATCCAGAGGGGGGGGGGGGGGTAATATGGTGGGTCAGATATGTGAGGACTATATGTACAGAATCCAGTGGGGGGGGGGGGGTAATATGGTGGGTCAGATATGTGAGGACTATATGTACAGAATCCAGTGGGGGGGGGGGGGGGTAATATGGTGGGCCAGATATGTGACGACTATATGTACAGAATCCAGAGGGGGGGGTAATATGGCGGGTCAGATATGTGAGGACTATATGTACAGAATCCAGAGGGGGGGGGGGTAATATGGTGGGTCAGATATGTGAGGACTATATGTACAGAATCCAGTGGGGGGGGTAATATGGCGGGTCAGATATGTGAGGACTATATGTACAGAATCCAGTGGGGGGGGGGGGGGGTAATATGGTGGGTCAGATATGTGAGGACTATATGTACAGAATCCAGAGGGGGGGGGGGGGGGGTAATATGGTGGGTCAGATATGTGAGGACTATATGTACAGAATCCAGAGGGGGGGGGGGGGGTAATATGGTGGGTCAGATATGTGAGGACTATATGTACAGAATCCAGTGGGGGGGGGGGGTAATATGGTGGGTCAGATATGTGAGGACTATATGTACAGAATCCAGTGGGGGGGGGGGGTAATATGGTGGGTCAGATATGTGAGGACTATATGTACAGAATCCAGTGGGGGGGGGGGGGTAATATGGTGGGTCAGATATGTGATGACTATATGTACAGAATCCAGAGGGGGGGGGGGGTAATATGGTGGGTCAGATATGTGAGGACTATATGTACAGAATCCAGTGGGGGGGGGGGGGGGGGGGTAATATGGTGGGTCAGATATGTGAGGACTATATGTACAGAATCCAGAGGGGGGGGGGGGTAATATGGCGGGTCAGATATGTGAGGACTATATGTACAGAATCCATTGGGGGGGGTAATATGGTGGGTCAGATATGTGAGGACTATATGTACAGAATCCAGTGGGGGGGGGGTAATATGGTGGGTCAGACATGTGACGACTATATGTACAGAATCCAGTGGGGGGGGGGTAATATGGCGGGTCAGACATGTGACGACTATATGTACAGAATCCAGTGAGGGGGGGGTAATATGGCGGGTCAGACATGTGACGACTATATGTACAGAATCCAGTGGGGGGGGGGGTAATATGGTGGGTCAGACATGTGATGACTATATGTACAGAATCCAGTGGGGGGGGGGGGTAATATGGCGGGTCAGACATGTGAGGACTATATGTACAGAATCCAGTGGGGGGGGGGGTAATATGGCGGGTCAGACATGTGAGGACTATATGTACAGAATCCAGTGGGGGGGGATATGAAGGACCATCTTTGTACAATTAGGGGAAGTAGTCAGAGATGTTGGAGGTCAGATGACCCTCCCTGGGGGGACAAGGTAAGTACCCTCCCCGGGGGGACAAGGTAAGTACCCTCCCCGGGGGGACAAGGTAAGTACCCTCCCCGGGGGGACAAGGTAAGTACCCTCCCCGGGGGGACAAGGTAAGTACCCTCCCCGGGGGGACAAGGTAAGTACGGGGCCCACACAGCCATTCTTCAGGAGCCTCCATTCACACAGATATCAGATTGGATGGATTGGATGAACATCATTGCTGCTGTAAGACTTGTGATCACCCTTTCCTGCTCTCCTCAATGGACACGTCATCCAGGACACATGTAGCACTATGACGTCCCTTCTCCAGTGCAGACCCCCCCCTTCCCCCAGATATCAGGTACATTGTATTTCCACTGTAAGGTCCTCGGTAGGCACTCATGGGGGGGAACGGTCCTTTGGAAGCACATGCCTCTGCCCTGCTGTCCTCCTGTAGTCCCATGTATACACCTCTAGATCGGCTCAGCAACCTCCTCCATGTTATGGGGCCTAATATGTGTATTTCATGGGATCACCAGCTCCATCTAGAGGCCATAATGTGCTATTTACAAAAAAACTAAATAAGGCCACTAGATGGAGCTGCTGATCATAGGAAAGCACACATTAGACACATTACGGGGATTGATGGTGATGTTCGGGGCATTTACAGGGCAAAAAAACAAAACCCTAATTGTCAATTTACACCCATCAGACCAACCAGCGATCCAATGTATAATACTGTGCCTGAGACCAGCCCCCATTCCTGTACCCCCACCTCTCCGATCACCCCAATTCCTGTACCCCCACCTCTCCGATCACCCCAATTCCTGTACCCCCACACCTCCGATCACCCCAATTCCTGTACCCCCACCTCTCCGATCACCCCGATTCATGTACCCCCACACCTCCAATCGCCCCGATTCCTGTACCCCCACACCTCCGATCACCCCGATTCCTGTACCCCCACACCTCCGATCACCCCAATTCCTGTACCCCCACACCTCCGATCACCCCGATTCCTGTACCCCCACACCTCCGATCACCCCGATTTCTGTACCCCCACACCTCCGATCACCCCGATTCCTGTACCCCCACCTCTCCGATCACCCCAATTCCTGTACCCCCACACCTCCGATCACCCCAATTCCTGTACCCCCATCCCTCCGATCACCCCGATTCCTGTACCCCCACACCTCCGATCACCCCGATTCCTGTACCCCCACACCTCCGATCACCCCGATTTCTGTACCCCCACACCTCCGATCACCCCGATTCCTGTACCCCCACCTCTCCGATCACCCCGATTCCTGTATTCTTACCTCTCCGATCACCCCGATTCCTGTACCCCCACCTCTCCGATCACCCCGATTCCTGTACCCCCACCTCTCCGATCACCCCGATTCCTGTACCCCCACCTCTCCGATCACCCCGATTCCTGTACCCCCACCTCTCTGATCACCCCGATTCCTGTACCCCCACACCTCCAATCACCCCAATTCCTGTATTCCCACCTCTCCGATCACCCCAATTCCTGTACCCCCACACCTCCGATCACCCCAATTCCTGTATTCCCACCTCTCCAATCACCCCAATTCCTGTATTCCCACCTCTCCAATCACCCCAATTCCTGTATTCCCACCTCTCCGATCACCCCAATTCCTGTACCCCCACCTCTGCGATCACCCCGATTCCTGTACCCCCACACCTCCAATCACCCTAATTCTTGCACCTTCAGATCTCTCCATTTCCTGTACCCCCACACCTCCAATCACCCCAATTCCTGTACCCCCACACCTCCAATCACCCCAATTCCTGTACCCCCACACCTCCAATCACCCCAATTCCTCTACCTCCAAACCTCTGATCACACTGATTCCTGCACCTTCACACCTCCGATCACTCCATTTCCTGTACCCCCACACCTCTGATCACCCCAATTCCTGTACCCCCACACCTCCAATCACCCTGATTCCTGCACCTTCATACCACAGATCACCCCAATTCCTGTACCCCCACACCTCCAATCACCCTGATTCCTGCACCTTCACACCACGGATCACTCCATTTCCTGTACCCCCACACCTCCGATCACCCCAATTCCGTTACCCTCACATCTCAGATCACCCCAATTCCTGTACTGTGTCAGTCCTGGTGACTCTGGAAATGATATGGTATAAGCCTGCTGTGACATGTGTGTTTTTGGTTGGTTATCCCTCCTCTACAATAGTCCATTTATTTGTAAAAGAAGTAAGTAGTAGAACATAAAGCCCTTGTGGAGCTATTCATCCCTCAGGGACCATGTGACTGTCCTTTACGTAGCCCATTGGATACAAGGCCTGTGCACACCTGTACAATCAGGATGCTGCTTTTCTGTAAGATGTGGTCCCAATCCTGGAAAAACTGCAAACCTTGTTTTCTCCACTCCGAACAGACATCCTAGAGCTCCTGGAGCTGCACCTGTGACAACCATGGATGACACCATGACAAGGCACAGCTTGGCACACAACATACTTAGTTGTAACGGGTGCCCATTTTCTCACCTTTAAACCTTGGGAGCTATGCATGTGCCAATGTATTTAGGGACATACGAATCACAGATGACACACCTTAGTGTAGATGACTGGCCAGTCACATGAAGCTACAGAATGGTCCAAAGATACATGGACATGAGGCTGGAACACGGTGCTGAAAGTTTTCATGGCACCTAAATTGTCAAACGTTCTACACATGGCGGCCTACCGCAAACCCTACTAAGGAACGTCTCCCACTCTCAATACAAAGAAGACTTTTTTTTCTTGCAATGCTGGGATTTGTCTGCCTCTGAGAGGAACATTTTGGTTTCGGCAGGTCCTGGGTTAATTAAAAGTGCATTTAGAATGTGGCGCGATCCTTGGAAATCCCTCTTTGTTGGTGTTGGGGATGGGAATCTGATGAGTCACGGCTCTGTCTCCAGCATTACTGTGCAATAAAAGAGGAGACATTGCCAGCCTATGAATCAAACTCTCCCATCACCGACAATTAATCTGGGTTATACACAAGCTGCCTGTTTCATGTGTGATGGGGAACAATCAAAGTCTTAAGATTTATGGTAAAGCCACATCAAAGGCCGGGCCTGATCACACAGCACAGAGTCTGAGGAAGCCAACACACCACCATCCTAATCTCCTCCAGGATTCTGCACCGTCCTTGGCTGTGCGCTCACCAAGCTCTCGGATGATGTGGTTTTCTGGGTGAGGCTGGCTTTCTTCTGGCTGTCGCACACACATTCGGTTTATAGGATGTTGGGTGTCCTAAGAATACAATAGCTGTTCACACAATTGAAATCTCTTCCAGAACATGGAGTTGGGACACTTAGCTGGGAACCATACCAGACCATTAGGTCCCTCAGAAGCCATGTATGGAAAGTTCTCCATCATCTAATATACTCTGATAACACTATGGAATGAGGTCCACACCCCATATTTCAGATCTATCCCCCATTCAAGGACCAGCAGGAGGTGGGCAGGGTGATACCCCATGCATGTTGTTCATAAAGCATCACATGGCTGATTCCCGAATACCCACCCTCAGTAAGGGACTGTGTAGGCCTACAAGGTCTCAAGAGTCTGGACTGTATGCTGACCAAAACTTTCCAATCTTCTCATTCGTCTCACTAAAGAATACAATACCTAACCCACGTGGGAGTACTGCAGAGAAGATTTATCAAGCAGGTTAGTGGTGGAATCTGGAACACAGTTATGGTATACCAGGCTGCCTCTCGTTTAGGAAAGCTTGGTTTTGTGACCCCTGCCTGTACTAGCAGGCAGCCAACGTTTTGTACAGATCTACCACCGGACTGGCCATAGTCATGGTGTAACACACAGCTAACTAATGGTCAGGTATTGGTCAGTGCTAACAAGTCTCCTATCTTCTTCTGATAACACAGAGCTGCTCATGTCTCCAGGTCACACCTTACAACACAGAAATGAAAAACATCGACGTACTTCGAAGAAGCACAACATTCTGAGATCAATGGGGAGCAGGCATGTAGTCCATCTACTAAGTCTACCGATCAGACCAGCCAGGCTATGGATAACAATATACATGCAATGGGGTGGATTTACTCACGGGAAATAGACTGTGCACTCAGCAAGTGCAGCTGCACTCAGTTTTCTTTGTAAATGTGGTGAAGCTTCACTTTGTAAAGAACAACCAAGAAGGTGCAAGGAAGATTAAACATAAATAAATCATTTTTGCTTTCACATGATTGGATGAGAGAATTCAGCAGAACTTCACCACATTTACTAAGCTCCGGGGAAAATAAGTGCATCTGCTCTTACAGAGTTTGCCTTTAGTAAATCGACCCCGGAATGTACTCAGTCACCATATTCACGAGTCAGGAGATATCTATACATAGACAGTACATTCTACGCCCAGTATTATCATTGATGGTGCATACGTACACCCCAATACCGACATTAATAAAGGAAATATCTTTCTATGTACAGTATATGTTGTACAGGACACCAGACAAGGGTTCTGGATGGCAAATATATGTTCCCAGTAAATGGGCAGTGGTCCCTTTAAGGAAGAACTGAACATTTTCAGCAGTCGGGGTTCTCACCCATGCCGAATGAGGGGTTCTGGGGTAGTCGGGTTGGAGAGGACTGATTTGCAGTTCTCTCTGGAAGGGTAAATCCGCTTAGGGACCTGGCATTCAGATGTTTGGGGATCTTTGGGTAGGAGAGAACCTCTAAACCCTCATTACTGGGACTTTGGCTCTGAAGGGGCTAACTTGTCTGCATGGGAGTCCAGAAAAGGAAGAAGAAGCAGCCAACACGTGTCTGTGAGGTGGAGCAGAGCAGAACACAGCTGAGCGAGCAATGTGGGTGAGCTTGTGGCTGGGACAATGTTGCTGAACTGTGGTGGCCTCCTCTTTGGAACCCCATGAGGCAGACGGGAAGTTTCAAACACCCTGTGATGGGATGAGCGAGTGGTGGTGATCTGACCCTTTATTTTGTTGCACCAACAATCGATGGACTGTTTTTGTTTGCTGTTTGTCTGTTTTGTTACTATAAAGGACTGTTTGCTTTTACCAATGTGCTTGGCTGCTGATCTGGGACGGCTCCTCCAGGTCACAATGTTCTGTATACACTTTCTGTGGTCCTCCTTTATATGTGCACATATTTATTGTGTTATGTACATGTTGGATGTACAGCATCTTCTCCACATTTACATACAGGCCAGCAGAAGTGATAGTTCCGGGGTTGGGACAAACCATGTACCACTACCGGGGGTGCTTACCATGGTCAGCTTTTATTCCTATGGTTTCAACCTTTTTTCCAGAAGAGAAAACACAACCTATTGCTGTAACAGCTTAGAAGTGTCAGCTGGAGTTGGGCTTTAACATATTGCTCTAGAAGTCCCCTGCCACAAGGTGACAACCCTGCTGTGTGACTTCACTGCAGAACAAACAGTGTTGTCACCCTGTTATAGGAAGTGAAAAAAAAAGCTAGATCTACTGGCACTGGCAGGATCAACATATAATAAAACTGGAGGTCACCAAAACCAGGACTGATGTGGTATTGCCCATGACAGGGGGCCTCATATATGTCATCTTTAAATTTTGTTGGTGAGATCCCCCTGTAACATGTCCAGACTGGGCTGATGATCACCTCGGTGTGGAAGTGGAATGTTCTGATCGGGGTTAGTTGGATCGGATGACAGAAGAAATCCGGGACCTTCCTCCTGACTGTATCCTCTGAGACCATTCTATCCTGCAATCTGGAGATGACTGCTCTGTCCATGAAGCAACAAGGGACGCTATACACATGGAAATCTGCAGGCAGCAGCATGCAGTATGGAGGCGCTCACAATATCCTTCGTCTAGCTGGAATGTGAAGTTTTCTAATCCCTCGGCTGTGGGGATCTGGAGGGACGCCAAACAGATTCCTGTACCATGAACAAAGTCATAACTAAAAATCCACATTTCCGGAAAAATCCTTCATCACCATTTATTCATGACATGAATAGGGACAAGGCTTTGGCCCCACCTCTCCATACAATGTCTGTGACGGGAGTGACTTTTGGGGCTGGGGGGACCGCTTGGTCAGCTCATGTCCCCCTCATTATGTTTAACCCACCCTGTGCCTGTTAAGGGGTACAGGGTGTGAATGTCCCAGTATTGTGTATAGTGTGTGTTCCTTTGTCCCTGCCATGTGGTTGCCCATTGTCTACTGCCATGTGTCCATTCCTTTGTACTGGGCCACATGGCTGTCCATTGTTTGTTTGCCATGTGCTACCCCCCATTGTGCTGTGTCTTCCTGTCCAGCCAACTATTATGGGATGTACTGTTTGTGTATTAGTGTGGGGGTTGGTCAATGTCCTTTGCCACATGGCTGCATCCCATTGTTCTGTGTCTTGGGTTGGTTGGGGTGGTTCCCTGTAGCCCTTCCCACTGATAGGGCGGGCTGATGATGTATTTCCTGTTCCTGGTTGTGTTTCCCCGCCCTCTGTATATATCCTGTGTTTTGTGTTAAAATAAAGAGTTGGCTTTCTGTTTTAAGAGCTGGGTGATGTCTGTTTCCTGAAGGATTTCAGGGTGTGGTCCATGGATGGTGTTCGGACAGCGGAAGCTGCAGGATAACAGAATATACCCAAGTGCGGTCGGGTACCGGTTCCGTTACAATGTCTGCATAATAGGCTGGTGGAAGCCAAGAAAAGGGTCAGCGCCAGGAATGGTGGTCTCAGCAGAACTCAGTGATTGCCTACAGACAACCCCACATCCTTCACACATTACATTCAATGCTGTGTCCTAGATCCCCACTTCTAGGAGATGACCTTATGATAATAGATCATAGCCATCTGCTCAATCAGATCTCATTCCGTATATTATGCCGTCATTTATGAAGACAATGGAGGAGACAACGGAGAAGACAATAGAGAAGAAAGTGTAAAATACGTTACTTGTGTGTTACTCTCACTCTTTATAACCAAGACCAAACATGGCTGCCTTGGGTCACCTCCTATGGATGTCACAATCGAATCTGCAGCAAGAAGAATGATAAACTGATTTTAATGTGCAAGAGGAAGCAATCAGAAATATTCTTGTCCTGCCCCGACCATGCTGATAAACAGTGAAATCCTATTGGTTGCTGGTGAATAGTCTTTGCTGTGTTATCAGTGGGCTATGGGTCACAGCTGTCTGCCCAGCCTGTTTGTATAACAGAAGAAGCTTGGTGCTGCCCTTTCACCAGAGTCCTCCGCTCACAGCAACTCTCCCGGGAACCTGTGTCGCTGTAAACTCAACCGGCCATCATGATGATCCTGCCCAAAGGCCTCTATGTCGGCCAGCAGTGAGGAAACTGGACTAGACGACACTGGAGGATAACATCATACAAACAACGGAAAGGGTGGACATGGCTGACAGCATAAACAGATCATTATGGACTATAGATATCACCCTCCATCTCTCCACAAATACAGTTGTAGGAGAATCCATGGAAAGTGGCTGCTGGGATACAGAGGTGGGGATAAGGATGGATTCTGAGGGGGCACTCATAGACATGGAGGCTAGCTGATTATCTGGTGGCATCTAGAAGACAGCTCCATAGAAAAAAAGCAGCACCTGTGTCAGGTGAAGGTTGTAGATGGTACATTCTGAGATAACGAGAAGATATAGAAGTCATCTTTATACAACAGAAAAAGGTTTTTGTATGTGTCATATTATGGGATAGCAGTGCAGGCAGACAGAGACAGAGCAGGACTCTGAGATGGGGTGTGGGTTGGGTTCCCAGTTCTTTGTCCAAATTCCTAAAAACACACATTATTTACTTCTGGAGAGGAGCAATTCTACAGCAGGGTCCCAATAGACCAGGGGACCCTTTGGGCACACAGATTAAAATGTTGAAGGGCTGGTATGAAGAAGATCTGGGACATTCAGTAGCAGTCCTGAGGCGCTCAGCAGTAGACCTAGAGCACTCAGCAGTAGACCTAGAGCACTCAGCAGTAGACCTAGAGCACTCAGTAGTAGACTTGGGGTATTCAGCAGTAGACCTAGAGCACTCAGTAGTAGACTTGGGGTATTCAGCAGTAAATCTACAGAACTCAGTAGTAGACCTCAAGCACTCAGTAATAGACTTGGGGTACTCAGTAGAAGACCTGGGGTACTCAGCAGTAAACCTACAGAACTCAGTAGTAGACCTCGGGAACTCAGTAGGACACCTAGAGCACTCAGTAGAAGACTTGGGGCACTCAGTAAAACACCTGGTACACTCAGTGGAAGACTTCGGTCACTCAGTAGACGATGTGGGGGACTCAGTAGAAGACCTGGGGCACTCAGTAGAAGACTTGGAGCACTCAGTAGAAGACCTGGCACACTCAGTGGAAGAGTTGGGGCACTCAGTAGGAGACTTGGGACGCTCAATAGAAGACTTGGGGCGCTCAGTAGGAGACTTGGGGCACTCAGTATAAAACTTGGGGCACTCAGTAGACCTAGGGAACTCAGTGGAAGAGTTGGGGCACTCAGTGGAAGAGTTGGGGCACTCAGTAGGAGACATGGGGGACTCAGTAGATGATGTGGGGGACTCAGTAGAAGACCTAGGGCACTTAGTAGAAGACTTGGGGCACTCAATAGAAGACCTGGGGAACTCAATGGAAGAGTTGGGGCACTCAGTAGAACACCTGGGACACTCAGTAAAAGACCTGGGGTATATTATAAAGAACAGAAAAGGTGCGGCCTAGATGGGGGCAGCAGCTGAGAGGTTAAATTCTACATACATATATCCTGACTCATAAAACGGAGACAGACATGTCAGACGGGTCACGGTGCTGGGTCTATCAGTGACTCAGTTCCTGCTCTTTCCCCACTCAGCACAATTTTTATTCCAAGTCCAACATCCAGTGCCAGAACATCTGAATCCTGGGAGCGTCATCAATGGGAACCCTCTGCATTCCTGCATGAGAGACGCTGAGCCCTGGTCCTGGTTCTGCACCAAGCATATCTTCCTGTGTTTAGTGACACTTTACGATGTACAGCTGGGGTTTTATTAGACATAATAATCAAAGTCCAGACTGAATAAATAGATTCCCCACAATGGCAGAACTTGTGTGTCTTTGTTTAGACTGTGTGGATTGGCACCTGTGTGTGTAAATAGGGATCATGTCCGAGCGATAAATGTCCTCTTCCATAACTGTCAGGATGGCTCTATGGACGGCACTGGCAGAACGTCTTCTATTCCTCTAACTGCACAACAGACATGGATCGTCCTCCATCAAACCTTCTATACCCTCCAGCAGGTCTGTTCTACAACGCAGTGCCAAAAACTGGACCTCTTATTCTAGATATGTAATTACAGGTGATCAGCACAGAGACCATAATATACTGTATAATACAGAGACCATACTATACAATACAGAGACTACTGTATAATACAGAGACCATACTATACAATACAGAGACCATACTATACAATACAGAGACTACTGTATAATACAGAGACCATACTATACAATACAGAGACTATACTATACAATACAGAGACTATACTATACAATACAGAGACCATACTATACAATACAGAGACTACTGTATAATACAGAGACCATACTATACAATACAGAGACCATACTATACAATACAGAGACCATACTATACAATACAGAGACTACTGTATAATACAGAGACCATACTATACAATACAGAGACCATACTATACAATACAGAGACCATACTATACAATACAGAGACTACTGTATAATACAGAGACCATACTATACAATACAGAGACCATACTATACAATACAGAGACCATACTATACAATACAGAGAATATACTGTATAATACAGAGACCATACTATACAATACAGAGACCATACTATACAATACAGAGAATATACTGTATAATACAGAGACCATACTATACAATACAGAGACCATACTGTATAATACAGAGACCATACTATACTGTATAATACAGAGACCATAATATACTGTATAATACAGAGACCATACTATACAATACAGAGACCATACTGTATAATACAGAGACCATAATATACTGTATAATACAGAGACCATACTATACAATACAGAGACCATACTATACAATACAGAGACTATACTGTATAATACAGAGACTATATTGTATAATACAGAGACTATAACATATAATACAGAGACTATACTGTATAATACAGAGACCATACTATACAATACAGAGACTATACTGTATAATACAGAGACCATACTATACAATACAGAGACCATACGGTACAATACAGAGAATATATTGTATAATACAGAGACTATAACATATAATACAGAGACCATACTATACAATACAGAGACCATACTATACAATACAGAGAATATACTGTATAATACAGAGACTATACTATACAATACAGAGACTATTACTATACAGTACAGAGACTATACTGTATAATACAGAGACTATAATATATAATACAGAGACCATACTATACAATACAGAGGTCTAGGAGGTAAACAATGATCAACAATGATCCACCTATGATCCAACTTTGATTTATCAATTGTCAAACTATGATCCATCAATGATCCAACTATGATCCAACAATAATCCATCAATGATCCAACTATGATCCAACACTGATCCATCAATGATCCATCAATGATCCACCTATAATCCAACAATAATCCATCAATGATCCAACTATGATCCATCAATAATCCAACTATAATCCAACAATAAAATCCATCAATGATCCAACTATGATCCAACAATAATCCAACAATAATCCATCAAGGATGCAACAATAACCCAACAATGATCCATCAATGATCAAACGCTGATCCAACAATGATCCATCAATGATCCAACTATAATCCAACAATAATCCATCAATGATCCATCAATAATCCAACTATGATCCAACAATAATCCAACTATGATCCAACAATAATCCATCAATGATCCAACAATAATCCATCAATGATCCAACTATGATCCATCAATAATCCAACTATAATCCAACAATAATCCATCAATGATGCAACTATGATCCAACAATAATCCATCAATGATCCAACAATGATCCATCAAGGATGCAACAATAACCCAACAATGATCCATCAAGGATGCAACAATAACCCAACAATGATCCATCAATGATCAAACACTGATCCAACAATGATCCATCAAGGATGCAACAATAATCCATCAATGATGCAATAATCCATCAATGATCCAACAATGATGCAACAATAACCCAACAATGATCCATCAATGATCAAACACTGATCCATCAATTATCCAACGATGATCCATCAATGATCCATCAAGGATGCAACCATAACCCAACAATAAAAAATAAAAATGGTGAAGCACTATGAAATAAATACATAAACAATTAATACCATAAACATACTATAATCCACAAACAGTGCTCTGATCCTAACTGGATCCAATCTGTGAATACGCAGGTGCACACTAGTGAAAAAAACAGGAATAACCTGTATATATATATATATACACCTAAATATTCAAATAAATCAATATATATATCAAAATATAAACAAAGATAAATATGTATACACCCCCCTGCCCCAATAATGGGACTATTCAAAACCAAATATAAGGCGTACCAACAATGATCCATCAAGGATGCAACAATAACCCATCAATGACCCATCAATGATCCATCAAGTATGCAACAATAACCCAACAATGATTCATCAATGACCCATCAATGATCCATCAAGTATGCAACAATAACCCAACAATGATTCATCAATGACCCATCAATGATCCATCAAGGATGCAACAATAACCCATCAATGACCCATCAATGATCCATCAAGTATGCAACAATAACCCAACAATGATTCATCAATGACCCATCAATGATCCATCAAGGATGCAACAATAACCCATCAATGACCCATCAATGATCCATCAATTACGCAACAATAACCCAACAATGATCCATCAATGACCCATCAATGATCCATCAAGTATGCAACAATAACCCAACAATGATCCATCAATGATGCAACAAAAACCCAACAATGATCCATCAAGGATGCAACAATAACCCAACAATGATCCAACAATGACCCATCAATGATGCAACAATAACCCAACAATGATCTGTCAATGACCCAACAATAACCCAACAATGATCTGTCAATGACCCAACAATAACCCAACAATGATCTGTCAATTATCCAACGATGATCCATCAATGACCCATCAATGATCCATGAAGGATGCAACAATAACCCAACAATGATCCATCAATGATCAAACAATGACCCATCAATGATGCAACAATAACCCAACAATGATGCAACAATAACCCAACAATGATCCAACAATAACCCAACAATGATCCAACAATAACCCAACAATGATCTGTCAATGACCCAACAATAACCCACCAATGATCCATCAATGATGCAACAATAACCCAACAATGACCCATCAATGATGCAACAATAACCCAACGAGGATCTGTCAATGATCCAACAATAACCTAACAATGATCTGTCAATGACCCAACAATAACCCAACGATGATCTGTCAATGATCCAACAATAACCCAACGATGACCTGTCAATGACCCAACAATAACCCAACAATGATCCGTCAATGATCCATCAATTACGCAACAATAACCCAACAATGATCCATCAAGGATGCAACAATAACCCAACAATGATCCATCAATGACCTATCAATGATCTATCAAGGATGCAACAATAACCCAACAATGATCCAACAATGACCCATCAATGATGCAACAATAACCCAACAATGATCTGTCAATGACCCAACAATAACCCAACAATGATCTGTCAATGACCCAACAATAACCCAACAATGATCCAACAATAACCCAACAATGATCTGTCAATGACCCAACAATAACCCAACAATGATCTGTCAATGACCCAACAATAACCCAACAATGATCTGTCAATTATCCAACGATGATCCATCAATGACCCATCAATGATCCATGAAGGATGCAACAATAACCCAACAATGATCCATCAATGATCAAACAATGACCCATCAATGATGCAACAATAACCCAACAATGATGCAACAATAACCCAACAATGATCCAACAATAACCCAACAATGATCTGTCAATGACCCAACAATAACCCACCAATGATCCATCAATGATGCAACAATAACCCAACAATGACCCATCAATGATGCAACAATAACCCAACGATGATCTGTCAATGACCCAACAATAACCCAACGATGATCTGTCAATGATCCAACAATAACCCAACGATGACCTGTCAATGACCCAACAATAACTCAACGATGATCTGTCAGTGACCCAACAATAACCCAACAATGATCTGTCAGTGATCCAACAATAACCCAACAATGACCTGTCAATGATCCAACAATAACCCAACGATGATCTGTCAATGATCCAACAATAACCCAACGATGACCTGTCAATGACCCAACAATAACTCAACAATGATCTGTCAATGATCCAACAATAACCCAACAATGATCTGTCAATGACCCAACAATAACCCAACAATGATCTGTCAGTGATCCAACAATAACCCAACAATGATCTGTCAGTGATCCAACAATAACCCAACAATGATCTGTCAATGATCCAACAATAACCCAACAATGATCTGTCAATGATCCAACAATAACCCAACAATTATCTGTCAGTGATCCAACAATAACCCAACAATGACCTGTCAATGATCCAACAATAACCCAACGATGATCTGTCAATGATCCAACAATAACCCAACGATGACCTGTCAATGACCCAACAATAACTCAACAATGATCTGTCAATGATCCAACAATAACCCAACAATTATCTGTCAGTGATCCAACAATAACCCAACAATGATCTGTCAGTGATCCAACAATAACCCAACAATGATCTGTCAATGATCCAACAATAACCCAACAATGATCTGTCAATGATCCAACAATAACCCAACGATGATCTGTCAATGATCCAACAATAACCCAACGATGATCTGTCAATGACCCAACAATAACCCAACGATGATCTGTCAATTATCCAACAATAACCCAACAATGATCTGTCAATGACCCAACAATAACCCAACAATGATCTGTCAGTGATCCAACAATAACCCAACAATGATCTGTCAGTGATCCAACAATAACCCAACGATGACCTGTCAATGATCCAACAATAACCCAACAATGATCTGTCAATGATCCAACAATAACCCAACAATGATCTGTCAATGATCCAACAATAACCCAACAATGATCTGTCAATGATCTAACAATAACCCAACAATGATCTGTCAATGATCCAACAATAACCTAACAATGATCTGTCAATGACCCAACAATAACCCAACGATGATCTGTCAATGATCCAACAATAACCTAACAATGATCTGTCAATGATCCAACAATAACCCAACAATGATCTGTCAGTGATCCAACAATAACCCAACGATGACCTGTCAATGATCCAACAATAACCCAACAATGATCTGTCAATGATCCAACAATAACCCAACAATGATCTGTCAATGATCCAACAATAACCCAACAATGATCTGTCAATGATCTAACAATAACCCAACAATGATCTGTCAATGATCCAACAATAACCTAACAATGATCTGTCAATGACCCAACAATAACCCAACGATGACCTGTCAATGACCCAACAATAACCCAACAATGATCTGTCAATGATCCATAATAACCCAACAATGATCCATCAATGATCCAACAATAATGATCCAACAATAACCCAACAATGATCCATCAATGATCCAACAATGAACCAACAATAACCCAACAATGATCCATCAATGATCCAACAATGATCCATGAATGATCCAACATTGATCCATCAATGATCCAACAATGATCCATCAATGATCCAACAATGATCCATCAATGATCACACAATGTGATAAAGGTAAGGTAAATGTGATGTACACTGTGTGTTCTACCTCTGGGATGATGTCTGATGACTCCTCTCATACAAGGACATACAATGACAACTGCACACCGCCTCCTAAGACAATGCCCACAAGTGTACTATAATTTTTTTTCTTGTGTTTATAAATAGTTTATCATACCTGGTATCATGGCATGGACTCTTTCACCGCGCCAGGATGGCAGTTTTAAGGCCCTCTTACTGCCCACCTAAATTCAAACATTACAACCTGATGGGGCTTTATTTCACATTTGCAGCAATTTTAACTTGGGCTACAGAGTTGGACGGGCAACATTGCCTGTCACACTCGCCCACTGAGATCAATGTGGCTGCACAATTGGCAGCCAAACACTTGGCTCGCATTTGTGGCATAGTCTTGCAATGTAAAACTGCTGTACAGCCATTTTTTTTTAATGAAAGGAAAAAAGAAAAACAGTCTCTCTCTTATATAGGTGAACAGTAGTAGAGGGAGAGGACCAGTCACACTGCTCTAAAAATGAACAGTAGTGGAGGAAGAGGACCGGTCACACTGCTTTATAAATGAACAGTAATAGAGGAAGAGGACTGATCACACTCCTCTATAGATGAACAGTAGTGGAGGAAGAGGACTGGTCATATTGCTCTAGAGATGAACAGTAGTGGAGGAAGAGGACCGGTCCTACTCTAATACAGCATATATGAACAATAACAAAAGGGAGAGGACTGGTCACACTGCTTTATAAATGAACAGTAATAGAGGAAGAGGACCGGTAACACTGCTCTATAGGTAAACAGTAGTGGAGGAAGAGGACTAGTCACATTGCTCTATAGATGAACAGTAGTGGAGGAAGAGGACCGGTCCTACTCTAATACAGAATATATGAACAATAGTAAAGGGAGAGGACTGGTCACACTGCTCTATAGATGAACAGTAATAGAGGAAGAGGACCGGTAACACTCCTCTATAGGTGAACAGTAGTGGAGGGACAGGACAGGTCAAGAGAAGAAAAAAAAAGAAAAACAATATTTCACATGGGCATTACTTCTCTATATTAATAGGTCAGAGATTACAGTGAACCGTGAATAAGTGCTCACCATTTTCATGTAATTTCTGTAATATCTGAGATGTTTTCTCTCTTCTGTCTCTTAGTTATTCCCATAAAAGGAGGCAATCATATTTCTCCCTAAGCCAACAGGCCGGGAATTATTAAATGTTCCTCCACAATTTTGCTTTTATTTCTCTGTTAGTCGAACTCAGAGAGTAATTCAGTATTTGTATCCCGACAAAAAATTGTGTTATGTCACTTGGTTAGAAATCTGCCCGAGATCCACCAATATACAGTATACCATCCATCAGACAGGGTCATCTCCACCACACTCCTCTCCTATCTCCCCTACACTGTCTCTCCACCAACACACTGCCATCGTCTCTACATTGTATCTCCTCCACCACACTGCCATCTCCTCTACATTGTATCTCCTCCACCACACTGCCATCTCCTCTACATTGTATCTCCTCCACCACACTGCCATCTCCTCTACATTGTATCTCCTCCACCAAACTGCCATCTCTACATTGTATCTCCTCCACCCTAACCCTAACCCTAACCCTTTTGGTTAACCCTAACCCCTAACCCTAACCCAACACACCATCATCTCCTCCACATTGTATTTCCACCAACACACTGCCATCTCCTCTACATTGTATCTCCTCCACCACACCGTCATCTCCTCCACCACACTGCCATCTCCTCTACATTGTATCTCCTCCACCATAACATCATCTCCTCTACATTGTATCTCCTACATAACACTGCCATCTTCTCTACATTGTATCTCCTCCACCACACCGTCATCTCCTCTACATTGTATCTCCTACACAACACTGCCATCTTCGCTACATTGTATCTCCTCCACCACACCGTTATCTCCTCTACATTGTATCTCCTCCACCATAACATCATCTCCTCTACATTGTATCTCCTACATAACACTGCCATCTTCTCTACATTGTATCTCCTCCACCACACCGTCATCTCCTCTACATTGTATCTCCTCCACCATACCATCATCTCCTCTACATTGTATCTCCTACACAACACTGCCATCTTCTCTACATTGTATCTCCTCCACCACACCGTTATCTCCTCTACATTGTATCTCCTACACAACACTGCCATCTTCGCTACATTGTATCTCCTCCACCACACCGTTATCTCCTCTACATTGTATCTCCTCCACCATAACATCATCTCCTCTACATTGTATCTCCTACATAACACTGCCATCTTCTCTACATTGTATCTCCTCCACCACACCGTTATCTCCTCTACATTGTATCTCCTCCACCATACCATCATCTCCTCTACATTGTATCTCCTACACAACACTGCCATCTTCTCTACATAGTATCTCCTCCACCACACTGCCATCTCCTCTACATTGTATCTCCTCCACCATACCATCATTTCCTCTACATTTTATCTCCTACACAACACTGCCATCTTCCCTACATTGTATCTCCTCCACCACACCGTCATCTCCTCTACATTGTATCTCCTCCACCACACCATCATCTCCTCCACCACACTGCAATCTCCTCTATATTGTATCTCCTCCACCACACCGTCATCTCCACCACATAGTATCTCCTCCACAACACTGCCATCTCCTATACATTGTATCTCCTCCACCACACTAACATCTCCTCTACATAGTATCTCCTCCACCATACTGTCATCTCCTCTACATTGTATCTCCTCCACCGCACGGTCATCTCCTCTCTCCTCTATATTGTATGTCCTCCACCACACTGCCATCTGCTCTACATTGTACAGTGGATATAAAAAGTCTACACACCTCTGGTAAAATGTCAGGTTTCTGTGATGTAAAAAAATGAGACAAAGTGGGAGGGCACTCGTGAGCAACGTCCAAGATGGCCACTCAGTAGGCATGCTCCTCACCTACCAGACACATCGGCCGACCTGCCATCTTCTCAGGCGGGGGCCACCAGCTTCATCGCCTATCGCCCTGATAGGCAAAAAAAACGGGGGCCGCCCTGTGCCTCCAACGCTCAGCAGGCCACGCCAGAGTTGCGGCCTACCACCGGAGGCCGCAACTGAAGCCCCTGCCTCGATTTTGGG
Organism: Staurois parvus; assembly: GCF_062004578.1. Taxonomy (NCBI): domain Eukaryota; kingdom Metazoa; phylum Chordata; class Amphibia; order Anura; family Ranidae; genus Staurois; species Staurois parvus. Next base: position 233,454 of record NW_028319385.1, read on the forward strand.
TCCCCCGCTGCCCGCGGGTGAGCCAGATGCCGCCGATGGGGCGGATTTTGCCTCAGAGGCACTCCTGCAGTCCCCTGCTCCAGCTCTGAGGGTTGCTGAACTCCTGGGTAGCTTCAAGTCCATGCTACAGACGGAGTTGTCCTCAACTTCTTCCAAGCTGGGGGAGCATCGAGCATCTTTCAAGAGAAATTTGGGAGTTTGGCAAGAGGACAAACGATCTTGAGGATAAAATGGACGCTGCGGCCACAGTCATTGAAAGCCATGAACAGGATCTGTGCAACCTTAAGGAAGGATTGGCAGACATGCTGCTCCAACTTGAGGATTTTGAGAACCGTTCCTGCTGTGGCAACCTACGCTTACGGGGTATTCCGGAAACCATCACGGATCTCACCTCAACAGCTACTGCCTTGTTTCAGGAGCTGACTCCCACCATTCCCATTGACTGACTCGAATTTGACCGCATACACCGTTCTTTGGTCCCAGACGACCAGAGGGGCCTCCAAGAGACATTATCATCAAATTTACCTATTACCGCACTAAGGAAACTATCCTCTTGGAGGCCAGAAACAACCCAGACCTCAGCTTCCAGGGACATCGCTACCAGCTCTTTGTGGACCTCTCCCCGATCACTCTTCAGATGCTCTGCCAGTTGAAGCCCTTCACCTCGGTCCTGGTGAATTGCCGAATTAAATACGCATGGGGCTTTCCATTCCGCCTCACCTTCAACTAACAGGGCCGCAGCCACTCTGTTGCCACGCTGGAGGAGGCCCACTCTCTCCTAGAATCTTTACACCTTCTTCCGCCGGGAGGCGCTACGCAGAGCCTGACTCATTCATCTGGATGCCCGGTGAGGCCACTTCCTCTGCACTGCCTCTGGGAGAAGACATCCAACAGGAAGAGGGCCCTCCTAAGGACCCCTCTATGATCAAGTCCATCCTCCTCTTCTCCGGGCTGAAGCTGTATCCAGGACTTCCCCCATTGTGTTTCCCCGCTGGACCCGTGAATCTGGCATTTTAGGCATCCCCAGTTTGATAGTGTTACAGGATTGGGCCTAGTCCTGTCAGCTCCCCTGGGTTCCGTCTTTGAGTGGGGGGGGGTCACCTCCTGTACTTGAGGTCTATGACTTTTTGCCATTGCAGACTGCCACGGGTCCGGGCGATATTGGTTGGGTTCCCGTTAGTGGAATGGGCCAATAGTTCCCTTTGGGCTCCGGGAGAGAGGTTTGCTGAGGTATGCCCTAGTTTGTTGCAAGAATGTCGGTCCTGCTGGGAGGCTAGGGTAGGGGACCACCTGGGCTGCATTGTTTGGGTACCATGGCGGCCTCTAGTCGTCCCCCCGGAGGGGGTTGGGCCCCCAAGCCTAGCTGGGTTTCTGATGGGGAGGTTTCCGCGGATGTACCCACTTCCGGGGACTCATATCTCTATTACTATGGGACTCCATTATGTTGTTTATTGCCTTTTTGCCCCCTGAGGGCTGATGATTTTGAAGTATCCATTTGCAGCCATGTGTCCAATGGTAGAGCCACCCCCAACTGGTATCCTTCAAGTGTAGGATGCACTCCACCATTAGTGTGATATGACTGTTCTATTGTACATACTCCTTGTGTCTTCTTCTTTTCTTTCCTTGTCTTCTTTTCTTTTCTGGTCCTTCTGTTCTTGTTTTATGCAGGGTTTCGGGACACCATGGTCTGACCGTACTTGGGAGTAGAAATTGTTGGCTGACTTATGCTTGTTCTGTGTGAGTGTGCTACGCCGTTCCCGCCATGGCCTCACCCCTCTTGAAAGTACATTCACAAAATATTCAAGGCTTCAATTCGCCTCAGAAGTGGTCTAAAGTTTTTTATCACCTCAAATCCTAACAAATTGACGTGGTATGTTTGCAGGAAACCAGGTTTTATCAGTCCTCTGCCCCATGGTATCTTTGGCCTCATTATCCCACTTTTTACATGGCCTCGGCTCCTGAGAAACGTCAGGGTGTGTTGATAGCTTTCAAATGCAATCTCCCCTTTGTCTGTGCTTGGAATATAGCGGATCCCACGGACAGGTACTTGCTCCTGCAGGGCACCCTCTGAGATCAGGAGGTTACTTTTGTCTCTTACTATGCCCCCAATCACTTTCAGCATACATTTTTTTCTCATCTTTGCACCATCATTTCCCGACACTCCAAGGGTCTTCTTCTTTTGGGAGATTCAAATGTTACCTTGGATTCCATCTTAGATAGGCGCTATGCCCGACTTAGTGCTGCACGTATGCGCTCTCTCTTGCAGATGGCGGGGCTGGCGGATGTTTAGAGGGAACTTCAACCAACTGAGGGCGACTTTACGTTCTACTCAAATCCCCATGACAGTCTTTGTAGAATTGACCACGCATTTATGCATGTGCAACCGCATCCCTTGGTCAGGCGAATATCTATCCCCTCCTCGCCCTGGTCAGACCATGATCCCCTGGTACTACTCCGTGCCCTCTCGGGGTCGGTACAGCGCCCCTTTCACTGGTGCATTAACAAATCTTTATTGACCACTCAGGTTACCTGCCAACAAATAGAATCTTTCTTACATACATACTTTGCTGAAAACTCAGGATCTGTCTCTTCAGCAGGGCCCCTGTGGGAGGCGCATAAAGCCACTGTGCGGGGTCACATTATACAGCTGCCATCAGCTCGGAAGCAGGAGCGCCGTCTTTTGGATCTGCACTCTCAACTGGCCTCTGAGGATGCTCGTTGGAAGTTGCTCCCATCCATGGCCCATAAACGCTCTGGCTGCAGAGTTGGACCTACTTGCTTCTTCAGAGGCTGAATGGACCTTGCGTTGGACCAAACATAAATTTTATTTCTGTGCTAATAAGCTGGGTCCGATGCTGGCCAGAAAACTCAATACTTTGGGGAAACCCCGATTGCGACTTCCTGCAGGAGGCTGTACTTCCAATCCCCAGCAGATTGTTTCCCGGACTTCCTTTTACACCTTTACCCTACATCAAATCCCTTCCCTGTAGCTCAGGCAGAGGCGTTCTTTCAAGATCTCAGACTTCCTGGTTAGTCCGAAGCGGTGCGGATGCCCATCAATGCCAGTGTAACTATATCGAAAGTGTGTCTTGGATAGGACAGGTTAATTCAGTGAAAATGACGATCCTGCTTAAAATTGTTGTACTATTTTCGCACCCTCCCAGTGCGGGTTCCTCCTCATTTTCTTCGGTTGATTTAGGAGACAATTATGCGATTTATCTGGGCCGACAGGTGCCCCAGAGTCTCCAGAAATACACTTTTTGACCATAGACTCCAGGGAGGTCTTGGGGTGCCTACTGTAACTAAGTATTATCAGGCAAGCCAGATTGCCCCACTGTCTATGTTGCACGCTTCCTCTGATGTTCCTCTCTGGGTCCTGCTGGAACTACCTAATTGTGCTCCTATTGTGAAATTGACGCTTCTATGGCTCCCTCCTGCCCTGCGCCCTACGACACTGAGTCCGAATTCGCTCCATGGCCTACAAGTGTGGCACTCGGTATGCTACCCCAGTGGCTTGATGTCACCTTTCCTACCTTTGCTTCCAATTATTAACAATCCTCTCTTCCCATCGGGTTTAGATCAACCAAGGGCATTCTCTTGGTAGGTAGCCAATGGTTTTTGACCAACACTTTTTGACTTATTGGTCCTTCCCCACCTGGAATTCTCTTTGGGAGTCACGGGATATCCCTCAGGCAGAATTTTTCCGTTACCTTCAATTGCGGCACTGGCTAACCTCATTGCGGGGCATGTCCGCTTCCTATATCAGAAATCTGCCTTTGAACAGCTTTGCCAACAGCGTCTGGGTGTCCCGGGCCTTATTTCCCTACTTTATGCATCTTTAGACGCTCGACGGGAGGTGGTCGTGGATCTGAAGGACTGGAATAGGGCCTGGTCATTTATAGCTAATTGTTCATTTAATAGAACCATGCTGGAGGCGGCATACAAAGTATTGTTTCGTTGGTATTGGGTCCCGGCTTGTTTGGCCCAGGCATACCCTGCCTGCAGTGATCGTTGCTTTCGGGGTTGTGGTCATCATGGAGATGTGTTGTATATATGGTGGTCATGCCCGAAACTAATTCATTTTTGGTCTTGTGTATTTGGCCTCCTTTTCACCTTGTTCAATCTCTCCATATGCCAGGATGCTTGGTACACTTTGCTTCATTGTCCCATACCGGGCCTGTCGGCTCACCAGCAGAAGTCGGCTTCCTATTTGTTCTTGTCGGCAACTAGAATAATTGCTCAGGCATGGGAGAGCCCGTCTGTCCCTCTTCAGGGGGTGCGGGACTGTATGACCACTCTGATGCTCAATGAACAGATGTCGAGTATCTGTAACGACTCCCAATGGAAATTTTTGAAAATATGTGAGCCGTGGTTGACATATGCTTTTCTCACGCTCCCCCCGGCTAGTCTGGGTTTGTGATGTTGTTCTGTATTGAAGTTCCCGGGCCCCTGCTCCTGCTCTTGTCTTCTTCTTACTTTTCTACTCCTGTTTCCTTTCTATCATTGCTTGCCTTTTGTGAGGTGGTGGATAGCTGCCTTTGGTTTGAGCTACTGTCAGTGTTATATCACTGTTTTTGTAATTTATGTGCTATTGATAGCCCCTGCGTGGGCACACCTTTTGCTTTGTTTGAACAGTGTTTTTGTTGCTTTTTATGTGCCACTGATAGCCCCATGCGTGGGTGTGTCTTGTTGCTCAAGTCTTGTTGAAATGCTTACAAATAATAAAAACCATTGAAATATTATTATTAGGAGTCAGCACACACCTTCCATCATTTACAGTGCCTCTGATTAACCCCAAATAAAGTTCAGCTGTTCTAGTCGGTCTTTCCTGACATTTTCTTAGTCGCATCCTACAGCAAAAGCCATGGTCCTCACACAGCTTCCAAAGCATCAGAGGGATCTCATTGTTAAAAGGTATCAGTCAGGAGAAGGGTACAAAAGAATTTCCAAGGCATTAGATATACCATGGAACATGGTGAAGACAGTCATCATCAAGTGGAGAAAATATGGCGCAACAGTGACATCACCGACAGTGACATCACCAAGAACTGGACGTCCCTCAAAAATGGAGGAAAAGACGAGAAGGAAACTGGTCTGGGAGGCGGCCAAGAGGCCTACAGCAACATGAAAGGAGCTGCAGGAATATCTGGCAAGTCCTCGCTGTGTGGTCCATGTGACAACAATCTCCCGTGTTCTTCATATGTCTGGGCTATGGGGTACAGTGGCAAGATGGAGGTCTTTTCTTAAGAAGAAAAACATCCAAGCCCGGCTACATTCTGTAATAACACATATGAAGTCTCCCAAAAGCATGTGGGAAAATGTGTTCTGGTCTGATGAAACCAAGGGTGAACTTTTTGGCCATAATTCTAAAAGATATGTTTGGCGCATAAACAGCACTGCACATCACCAAAAGAACACCATACCCACCGTGAAGCATGGTGGTGGCAGCATTACACATTGGGGCCGTTTTTATTCAGCTGGAACTGGGGCCTTAGTCAAGGTAGAGGGAATTATGAACAGTTTCTAATACCAGTCAATATTGGCACCAAACCTTCAGGCTTCTGCTAGAAAGCTGAACATGAAGAGGAACTTCATCTTCCAGCATGAGAACGACCCAAAGCATACATCCAAATCAACAAAGGAATGGCTTCACCAGAAGAAGGAGAAAGTTTTCGATTGGTCCAGTCAGAGTCCAGGCCTGAATCCGATTGAAAATCTGTGGGGGGATCTGAAGAGAGCTGTGCGCAGGAGATGCCTTCGCAATCTGACAGATTTGAAGTATTTTTGCAAGGAAGAGTGGGCAAATGTTACCAAGTCAAGATGTGCCATGCTGATAGACTCATACCCAAAAAGACTGAGTGCTGGAATCAAATCAAAAAGGTGCTTCAACAAAGTATTAGTTTAAGGGTGTGCACACTTATGCAACATCATTATTTTAGTTTTTTATTTTTACTTCCCTCCACCTAAAAAAATTCAGTTTGTTGTTCAACTGTTGAACAGTTTATAGGTCACATTAAAGGTAGAAATGATTTATTTTTGTCTCATTTATTTTACATCAGAGAAACCTGACATTTTACCAGGGGTGTGTAGACTTTTTATATCCACTGTATTTCCTCCATCACACGGTCATCTCCTCTCTACGCTACATTGTATCTCCTCTACCACACTGCCATCTCCTCTACATTGTATCTCCTCCACCACACTGCCATCTCCTCTACATTGTATCTCCTCCACCACACTGCCATCTCCTCTACATTGTATCTCCTCCACCACACTGTCATCTCCTCTACATTGTGTCTCCTCCACCACACTGCCATCTCCTCTACATTGTGTCTCCTCCACCACACTGCCATCTCCTCTACATTGTGTCTCCTCCACCACACTGTCATCTCCTCTACATTGTGTCTCCTCCACAACACTGCCATCTCTACATAGTATCTCCTCCACCACACTGCCATCTCCTCTACATTGTGTCTCCTCCACCACACTGTCATCTCCTCTACATTGTGTCTCCTCCACAACACTGCCATCTCTACATAGTATCTCCTCCACCACACTGCCATCTCCTCTACATAGTATTTCCTTCACCACACTGCCATCTCCTCTACATTGTGTCTCCTCCACAACACTGCCATCTCTACATTGTAGCTCCTCTACCACACTGTCATCTCCTCTACATTGTATCTCCTCCACCACACTGCCATCTCCTCTACATTGTATCTCCTCCACCACACTGTCATCTCCTCTACATTGTGTCTCCTCCACAACACTGCCATCTCTACATTGTATCTCCTCCACCACACTGCCATCTCCTCTACATTGTATCTCCTCCACCACACTGCCATCTCCTCTACATTGTGTCTCCTCCACCACACTGCCATCTCCTCTACATTGTGTCTCCTCCACCACACTGCCATCTCCTCTACATAGTATCTCCTCCACCACACTGCCATCTCCTCTACATTGTATCTCCTCCACCACACTGCCATCTCCTCTACATTGTGTCTCCTCCACCACACTGCCATCTCCTCTACATAGTATCTCCTCCACCACACTGCCATCTCCTCTACATAGTGTCTCCTCCACCACACTGCCATCTCCTCTACATAGTATTTCCTCCACCACACTGCCATCTCTACATTGTATCTCCTCTACCACACTGTCATCTCCTCTACATTGTGTCTCCTCCACCACACGGTCATCTCCTCTACATTGTATCTCCTCCACCACACTGCCATCTCCTCTACATAGTATCTCCTCCACCACACTGCCATCTCCTCTACATTGTATCTCCTCCACCACACTGTCATCTCCTCTACATTGTATCTCCTCCACCACACTGTCATCTCCTCTACATTGTATCTCCTCCACCACACTGTCATCTCCTCTACATTGTATCTCCTCCACCACACTGTCATCTCCTCTACATTGTATCTCCTCCACTACACTGTCATCTCCTCTACATTGTATCTCCTCCACCACACTGCCATCTCCTCTACATTGTGTCTCCTCCACCACAATGTCATCTCCTCTACATTGTGTCTCCTCCACCACACTGCCATCTCCTCTACATTGTGTCTCCTCCACCACACTGCCATCTCCTCTACATAGTATCTCCTCCACCACACTGCCATCTCCTCTACATTGTGTCTCCTCCACCACACTGCCATCTCTACATTGTATCTCCTCCACCACACTGCCATCTCCTCTACATTGTGTCTCCTCCACCACACTGTCATCTCCTCTACATTGTGTCTCCTCCACCACACTGCCATCTCCTCTACATTGTGTCTCCTCCACCACACTGTCATCTCCTCTACATTGTGTCTCCTCCACCACACTGCCATCTCTACATTGTATCTCCACCAACACACTGTCATCTCCTCTACATTGTGTCTCCTCCACCACACTGCCATCTCTACATTGTATCTCCTCCACCACACTGTCATCTCCTCTACATTGTGTCTCCTCCACCACACTGCCATCTCTACATTGTATCTCCTCCACCACACTGTCATCTCCTCTACATTGTGTCTCCTCCACCACACTGTCATCTCCTCTACATTGTGTCTCCTCCACCACACTGCCATCTCCTCTACATTGTATCTCCTCCACCACACTGTAATCTCTTCTACATTGTGTCTCCTCCACCACACTGTCATCTCCTCTACATTGTGTCACCTCCACCACACTGTCATCTCCTCTACATTGTATCTTCTCCACCACACTGCCATCTCCTCTACATTGTATCTCCTCCACCACACTGCCATCTCTACATTGTATCTCCTCCACCACACTGTCATCTCCTCTACATTGTGTCTCCTCCACCACACGGTCATCTCCTCTACATTGTATCTTCTCCACCACACTGCCATCTCCTCTACATTGTATCTTCTCCACCACACTGCCATCTCCTCTACATTGTATCTTCTCCACCACACTGTCATCTCCTCTACATTGTATCTTCTCCACCACACTGTCATCTCCTCTACATAGTATTTCTACCACACTGTCATCTCCTCTACATTCTATCTCCTCCATCACATGGTCATCTCCTCTACATTGTATCTCCTCCACCACACTGTCATCTCCTCTACATTTTATCTCCTCCACCACACTGTCATCTCCTCTACATTGTGTCTTCTCCACCACACTGTCATCTCCTCTCTCCTCTACATTGTATCTCCTCCACCACACTTTCATCTCCTCTACATTGTATCTCCTCCACCAAACTGTCATCTCCTCTCTCCTCCGCATTGTATCTCCTCCACCACACTCTCATCTCCTCTCTCCTCTACATTGTATCTCCTCCACCAAAACTGACATCTCCTCTCTCCTCTACATTGTATCTCCTCCACCACACTCTCATCTCCTCTCTCCTCTAAATTGTATCTCCTCCACCACACTGTCATCTCCTCTCTCCTCTACATTGTATCTCCACCACCACACTCTCATCTCCTCTCTCCTCTACTGGAAAAAACACATTTTATAGGACTTTGAGAATTTTGTTTCCCAAAAGTGCAATGTCAAGGTGTTTGAAATCTGCTGAATATGGGCAGAGGGTTAAGGACTCACCCCCTCCCAGGCTTACTCAGAGTAGTCTTCTCCTCAATATAAAGTACTTGGCATTGCACCTTTAAGATTCCAGAGAGGGAGTAACCTAACCCAGAGTATAATGGAATTCCTAGAATTGGCTTCGGGAAATGTGAAACTTCAGTTCCAAGAATCCCCAGCCTGTCAACCAGCTCTATCCTTGTTTGTATAGAGCTATAGGTTACAGCAGGAACGCTGTGCGCCCATATAGAGAGGTGGACCCTCCAATTACCGTCCTTCCTCTACAGTACATATAATTAGAGAACTTTACTGTCTGCCTGCCTGCAATGGTTTGCATCGGGGACATTACGGATGCCCATGGAGACGGACTTGCTCCATAATGGAAAATAAAGCGGATGAACTTTAACTTTTGCAGCATTTCACTGGAGCATAGGAAGGAAATGCTGTGTGATTAATGTATATTCTATATAGACCCGAAACAATACAAAGAGATTGCATTGCATACCAGTGCTAGAAAAATAGCAGAACTAATCCATGTGTTGATATGATCATCAACAAACATTACACGCCTCCAGGATGGGTCATATGCACACACACTAATGGGCATAATCCAGCAATGTTGGTTCATGTGTATGGTGACCACATACACAGGCAGATACCATCATTGTACAAACTGGCTCCTCTGCCAGATATGCTATTTCAAACATGACCAACTGTTCACCAAAAGTATGACTGACTGACTGTCTTTCAGAATTTCAGTAATGCTGCAATTCCAACCTAATCTGAGAAATTGTCTTGTCTTTATCATCACTGTCCCTCAACCACCATCTCTTAACATATGTTTTCCTGCATAGTTGTGTCACTTGGTTATGTTTCCACGTCCTATGCAGGAAAACATTGGAACTGGGAGGCAGAAAAATAACAGCAGGTGCTCTGGACTGATGAGTGAAGATGTAAAATAATTGGCTGTAGCCGGAGGCAGTTTGTTGGTGAAGGGCTGGAGAGCGGTTCAATAATGAGTGTCTGCAGCCAACTGTGAAGCATGGCGGATGTTCCTTGCAAGTTTGAGGCTGCATTTCTGCAGATGGAGTTGGGGATTTGGTCAGGATCAGTGGTGTGCTCAATGTTGAGAGATACTGTCAGATACTTCTTCATCATCCATGCCATCAGGGAGGCGTGTGATTGGCCCCAAATTTATTCTTCAGCAGGACAACCACCCCAAACATCCAGCCAATGAAGAACTATCTTCAATGTAAAGAACAAGAAGTCCAGGAAGGGATGGTTTGGCCCCCACAGAGCCCTGACCTCACCATCATGGTGTCTGTCTGGGACAGGGGCGGACTGACAACTCATGGGGCCCCCAAGCAATAGGGGATCATGGGGCCCCTGTGTCCTTGCCCAAACTCTAAAAAGCCTATGAAAAAGGTACCAGGGGCATCTCATGGGACCCCCTACTGACCCCGGGCCCTCGGGCATTGCCCGAGTTTCCAAATGGTCAGTCCGCCCCTGGTGTGGGATGACATGAAGGGACAGAAGGATTGGAGGCAGCCGACATCCATAGAAGATCTGGGCTTAGTTCTCCAAGATGTACAGAGAACAACCTACCTGCCGACTTCCTTCACTGGGTGCAAGTCTACCTAGAAGAAGGCGAAGGGTGTTCACATCAAATATTAATTGGATTTGTATTTCTCTTCCTTTACTTTCCATTTTGTTACTTGATAAAAATAAACTATTAACACTTCGATTTCTGAAAGACTTCTTCATGTACAGCGTTAGCATCACACCTGCCTAAGACTTTTGCACAGTAGTGCCTATTGAGGGGTGTACGCACATATGTTAGTCTCTCATTGCCATCTGCTGGCTAACAGGAAGAACTACATCAAATGTTTTCATGGAACTCTTTCAACAGGTAAACCTTACTCTGCAGGGCATTAACCGATGTTTATCTCATGAACAATTCTGTGTACATAGTGACCCAAATCCCATTAAGTCTTGTACCAAGAAACACCACCAACCACCCGGTATAAAGGTATGCTCCAGTGACAGTCTCATTTCCGTTATGGGTGAAAGCTCCCTCTGTCATTTCAATATTCAAGATTCCCTGGCCAGTGTTATTGGCTCTGACCAACCCAACCAGGAAGAATTCTCTCTACAAGAGGAAAATGATGAAAAATCTCTGCGCCTCACATGTTTCACAGTGCGACTGGAACTCCACTTTAAATAGGAAGTTCATGGGAGGAGCAAGGAGTTCAAGGTTTACCAGAAACAAAAGGTAAAAGGCAGGATTGTCCAAAGGATAAGACAGGGTGCTTTCTAGTATCTCAGGTGGTACAACAAGAAGATCTACTGCCAGATGCAGCAGACGTTGTGGGTTCAGATCCCAGACCTGACATGTCACGGGGGAAAAATGAAAAAGCAAATGGATGAAATATTATGGGCATACCCCTGAGGACGTGCTGTCGCACGAAACGCGTTGGGAGCCTACATTGTTGACGACACACCGCCACTACCGAGGAGTGGCGGCCATCTTGCACTTTCTGGCTCCTGTGGTTGAGCTGATTCCCCCCAGGATTAGCTGACACCTGCCCCAACTGATGGATGGAGGGAGCTGCAGGAGTAAATCCGGAGCTGTCATTATACCCCCAGATGTGAGATATAAACAGATGCGCTGATATACTTATATATATAATTGCAGTCTGGTGAGTGTCCATCCATCGGAGGCGGTGGATTCTCTTCATCAATAGCCGCACATTTGCACTTGCACACTTGGATAAAGGACATTAGCAGTTTTCGCTGCCTGCTCTATAATATTTGTGGTTGTCATGGACTCTCAGTGATTCATTTATTTATTTGATTGCACTATTCACGCACTTGTTTGCACTTTATATATTGGAGTATGATGTAAGATATTTATGTTTCTTGAGTTTACATCGCTGCACGTTTATGATATACACAATATTGTATCTTACTTAGCTTTGTACATACTAAAGAGAGTGGTGGAGCTGATGGTACAGTATGAAGACGGTACATACATTCAAAGGCACTACACTGGCTCAACACTGCTGTGACCCAGAAACAAATGTACAAAATAAATGTGAATAAAGCACTGTGACAAGATGGCTTACACCCATGGCTTCTTCAAGAGTTGAGCTCTGTTATCTGTAAACCATTGTTTCCCATTTTAGAGGCTCTTTAATGACTTGGTATCATAGGTGTGATAGAAAAAAGATGCCAATAATGTCACTGACTTCAATGCAAAATCACGTCCCATTGGCTCCAATATAAAAACACCCCCTATTGACATCAATGCATCATTGACTCCATAGCAAACTTGCACCTCATTAACTCCATAGTAAAATTAAATAAAACTTATTAATGTTACTAGACTGTATTTAAAAAAAAAAAAATGAATTCACATTCATTTAAATTCATGATGTTATTTAAAAAGTTGAATATATATAATTCTATATAAAAAAAAGTCTATTTCAGCAACTGTTTTCAGCCAAGTTCATCCTGAATTTTCGATACCGGTCTAACATTTTCACTAGTCATAGGATTAGCACAAGGCAAATGCCGTGCCTATATTTATCCATTGACTACAGACCTGTAAGTTTTACTTCTCTCATAGGGAAGATATCTGAGGAATCAGACCACCATCAGAGGCAATACCCAACATAAAATTAACAAAGACATGTAAGATACAACCGATCACCGGCACGGGGTTGTGTAAGATACAACCGATCACCGGCACGGGGTTGTGTAAGATACAGCCGATAACCGGCAAGGGGTTGTGTAAGATACAACCGATAACCGGCACGGGGTTGTGTAAGATACAACCGATAACCGGCACGGGGTTATGTAAGATACAACCGATAACCGGCACGGGGTTGTGTAAGATACAACCGATAACCGGCACGGGGTTATGTAAGATACAACCGATAACCGGCACGGGGTTGTGTAAGATACAACCGATAACCGGCACGGGGTTGTGTAAGATACAACCGATAACCGGCACGGGGTTGTGTAAGATACAACCGATAACCGGCACGGGGTTGTGTAAGATACAACCGATAACCGGCACGGGGTTGTGTAAGATACAACCGATAACCGGCACGGGGTTGTGTAAGATACAACCGATAACCGGCACGGGGTTGTGTAAGATACAACCGATAACCGGCACGGGGTTAGGTAAGATACAACCGATAACCGGCACGGGATTGTGTAAGATACAACCGATCACCGGCACGGGGTTATGTAAGATACAACCGATAACCGGCACGGGGCTGTGTAAGATACAACCGATAACCGGCACGGGATTGTGTAAGATACAACCGATAACCGGCACGGGATTGTGTAAGATACAACCGATAACCGGCACGGGATTGTGTAAGATACAACCGATAACCGGCACGGGGTTGTGTAAGATACAACCGATAACCGGCACGGGATTGTGTAAGATACAGCCGATAACCGGCACGGGGTTGTGTAAGATACAGCCGATAACCGGCACGGGGTTGTGTAAGATACAACCGATAACCGGCACGGGGTTGTGTAAGATACAACCGATAACCGGCACAGGGTTGTGTAAGATACAACCGATAACCGGCACGGGGTTGTGTAAGATACAACCGATAACCGGCACGGGTTGTGTAAGATACAACCGATAACCGGCACGGGGTTGTGTAAGATACAACCAATACCCGGCACGGGGTTGTGTAAGATACAACCGATAACCGGCACGGGGTTGTGTAAGATACAGCCGATAACCGGCACAGGGTTGTGTAAGATACAGCCGATAACCGGCACGGGGTTGTGTAAGATACAACCGATAACCGGCACGGGGTTGTGTAAGATACAACCGATAACCGGCACAGGGTTGTGTAAGATACAACCGATAACCGGCACGGGGTTGTGTAAGATACAACCGATAACCGGCACGGGGTTGTGTAAGATACAACCGATAACCGGCACGGGGTTGTGTAAGATACAACCGATAACCGGCACAGGGTTGTGTAAGATACAACCGATAACCGGCACGGGATTGTGTAAGATACAGCCGAAAACCGGCACGGGGTTGTGTAAGATAGAACCGATAACCGGCACGGGGTTATGTAAGATACAACCGATAACCGGCACGGGATTGTGTAAGATACAACCGATAACCGGCACGGGGTTGTGTAAGATACAGCCGATAACCGGCACGGGGTTGTGTAAGATACAGCCGATAACCGTCACGGGGTTGTGTAAGATACAACCGATAACCGGCACGGGGTTGTGTAAGATACAACCGATAACCGGCACGGGGTTGTGTAAGATACAACCGATAACCGGCACGGGGTTAGGTAAGATACAACCGATAACCGGCACGGGATTGTGTAAGATACAACCGATCACCGGCACGGGGTTATGTAAGATACAACCGATAACCGGCACGGGATTGTGTAAGATACAACCGATAACCGGCACGGGGCTGTGTAAGATACAACCGATAACCGGCACGGGATTGTGTAAGATACAACCGATAACCGGCACGGGATTGTGTAAGATACAACCGATAACCGGCACGGGATTGTGTAAGATACAACCGATAACCGGCACGGGGTTGTGTAAGATACAACCGATAACCGGCACGGGATTGTGTAAGATACAGCCGATAACCGGCACGGGGTTGTGTAAGATACAGCCGATAACCGGCACGGGGTTGTGTAAGATACAACCGATAACCGGCACGGGGTTGTGTAAGATACAACCGATAACCGGCACAGGGTTGTGTAAGATACAACCGATAACCGGCACGGGGTTGTGTAAGATACAACCGATAACCGGCACGGGTTGTGTAAGATACAACCGATAACCGGCACGGGGTTGTGTAAGATACAACCAATACCCGGCACGGGGTTGTGTAAGATACAACCCATAACCGGCACGGGGTTGTGTAAGATACAGCCGATAACCGGCACAGGGTTGTGTAAGATACAGCCGATAACCGGCACGGGGTTGTGTAAGATACAACCGATAACCGGCACGGGGTTGTGTAAGATACAACCGATAACCGGCACAGGGTTGTGTAAGATACAACCGATAACCGGCACGGGGTTGTGTAAGATACAACCGATAACCGGCACGGGGTTGTGTAAGATACAACCGATAACCGGCACGGGGTTGTGTAAGATACAACCGATAACCGGCACAGGGTTGTGTAAGATACAACCGATAACCGGCACGGGATTGTGTAAGATACAGCCGAAAACCGGCACGGGGTTGTGTAAGATAGAACCGATAACCGGCACGGGGTTATGTAAGATACAACCGATAACCGGCACGGGATTGTGTAAGATACAACCGATAACCGGCACGGGGTTGTGTAAGATACAGCCGATAACCGGCACGGGGTTGTGTAAGATACAGCCGATAACCGGCACGGGGTTGTGTAAGATACAGCCGATAAGCGGCACGGGGTTGTGTAAGATACAACCGATAACCGGCACGGGGTTGTGTAAGATACAGCCGATAACCAGCACGGGGTTGTGTAAGATACAGCCGATAACCGGCACGGGGTTGTGTAAGATACAGCCGATAAGCGGCACGGGGTTGTGTAAGATACAACCGATAACCGGCACGGGGTTGTGTAAGATACAACCAATAACCGGCACAGGGTTGTGTAAGATACAACCAATAACCGGCACAGGGTTGTGTAAGATACAGCCGATAACCGGCACGGGGTTGTATAAGATACAGCCGATAACCAGCACGGGGTTGTGTAAGATACAACCGATAACCGGCACGGGGTTGTGTAAGATAGAACCGATAACCGGCACGGGGTTGTGTAAGATACAGCCGATAAGCGGCACGGGGTTGTGTAAGATACAACCGATAACCGGCACGGGGTTGTGTAAGATACAACCAATAACCGGCACAGGGTTGTGTAAGATACAGCCGATAACCGGCACGGGGTTGTATAAGATACAGCCGATAACCGGCACGGGGTTGTGCAAGATAGAACCGATAACCGGCACGGGGTTGTGTAAGATAGAACCGATAACCGGCACGGGGTTGTGTAAGATACAGCCGATAACCGGCACGGGGTTGTGTAAGATAGAACCGATAACCGGCACGGGGTTGTGTAAGATACAACCGATAACCGGCACGGGGTTGTGTAAGATAGAACCGATAACCGGCACGGGGTTGTGTAAGATACAGCCGATAACCGGCACGGGGTTGTGTAAGATACAGCCGATAACCGGCACGGGGTTGTGTAAGATACAACCAATAACCGGCACGGGGTTGTGTAAGATACAACCGATAACCGGCACGGGGTTGTGTAAGATACAACCGATAACCGGCACGGGGTTGTGTAAGATACAGCCGATAACCGGCACGGGGTTGTGTAAGATACAACCGATAACCGGCACGGGGTTGTGTAAGATACAACCAGTAACCGGCACGGGGTTGTGTAAGATACAGCCGATAACCAGCACGGGGTTGTGTAAGATACAACCGATAACCGGCACGGGGTTGTGTAAGATACAGCCGATAACCAGCACGGGGTTGTGTAAGATACAACCGATAACCGGCACGGGGTTGTGTAAGATACAACCGATAACCGGCACGGGGTTGTGTAAGATACAGCCGATAACCAGCACGGGGTTGTGTAAGATACAACCGATAACCGGCACGGAGTTGTGTAAGATACAACCGATAACACTGTTCAACAGGTAAAAAGTTTTGGGCATAAAATTAGCTAATCTTACATAATTTTGGGGTGCTGAAAACGAAAATGACCCTAAAAAATGTTGATTGGCTCTAGTTTCCATGATATATTCACCCATCTAATGACGTAAGCCATTCAAAATGATGATGCAACTTCAGCTGCATATTGCGCAATTGATACTGGTGACCAATAGAAAATGTCATGTATACTGAGATGATGCAATATTAGCCTTTAATTGCATCACTTCACTGCATAAAAGCTGCAGTATCTGTAGCTGCTTGGAGTTCGTCTTTACATTTGGTTTTCTGCTTATATAGGCTACTCAGTAATGCCTCGAACTTGTGTGAATAAAGCAGATAATTTCTGCTATATCTGCGGTGAAATAACTTTTATCTCACAAAAAAGGAGGATAACAGGAATGATTAAGAAAGCCTACAACTTGTATTTTGGCTGCAAGATAGGAGACCAGGACAAGAGCTGGGCACCACATATATGCTGCAATTCTTGTGGGACGGCACTGGAGCAATGGTTGAATGGGAAAAAGGCATCTATGCCTTTCGCTGTGCCAATGATTTGGAGAGAGCCAACAGATCATGTTAGTAATTGTTACTTTTGTATGGTGCCTCCAATTGTAAAAGGGCTAAATAAGAAGAAAAAGTTATCTGTGCACTATCCAAATATTCCATCGGCAATACGTCCAGTTCCTCATGGAGAGGGGCTACCAATTCCTAAAGCCCCAGAATCCTTCGTGGTTGAGTCAAGTGAGGAAGAACCTGAAGCGTGTCGTCACGTGCAGTTGTAAGAGATAGCCCTTTCCTCGAATACAAGAGAAAAGCCAAGAGAAGCAAAACCGACACAAACTGAAGACAAAACTAGTGAGAATCCTAAGTATTAAAATGATTCAACTTAGCTTATGGCTATAATTTTTCTTGGTAATCCTATGCAATATATTCTGCCATTTAGGCTTTGTTATGTCGTCATATCACTTGCTTTATATTTGTGGAAAGACATCTATCTATATAATTATTGTGCATTATGTAGTCATTACGCCTATAGTAGAAAACTTTCCGTTTACAGAAAAACTAGAGCCAATTGACAAATTTCATTGTTATATTTGAACTCAGAATGTGAAATTCATTAAGAAATGGATCCTTTTGTTTCCAAAACTGGCAAAAAATAAAAATTTGTTGAACAGTGTAACCGGCACGGGGTTGTGTAAGATACAGCCGATAACCGGCACGGGGTTGTGTAAGATACAGCCGATAACCGGCACGGGGTTGTGTAAGATACAACCGATAACCGGCACGGGATTGTGTCAGATACAGCCGATAACCGGCACGGAGTTGTGTAAGATACAACCGATAACCGGCACGGGGTTGTGTAAGATACAACCGATAACCGGCACGGGGTTGTGTAAGATACAACCGATAACCGGCACGGGGTTGTGTAAGATACAGCAGATAACCGGCACGGGGTTGTGTAAGATAAAACCGATAACCGGCACGGGGTTGTGTAAGATAGAACCGATAACCGGCACGGGGTTGTGTAAGATACAACCGATAACCGGCACGGGGTTGTGTAAGATACAACCGATAACCGGCACGGGGTTGTGTAAGATACAACCGATAACCGGCACGGGGTTGTGTAAGATACAGCCGATAACCGGCACGGGGTTGTGTAAGATAGAACCGATAACCGGCACGGGGTTGTGTAAGATACAACCGATAACCGGCACGGGGTTGTGTAAGATACAACCGATAACCGGCACGGGGTTGTGTAAGATAGAACCGATAACCGGCACGGGGTTGTGTAAGATACAACCGATCACCGGCACGGGGTTGTGTAAGATACAGCCGATAACCGGCACGGGGTTGTGTAAGATACAACCGATAACCGGCACGGGGTTGTGTAAGATACAACCGATAACCGGCACAGGGTTGTGTAAGATACAACCGATAACCGGCACGGGGTTGTGTAAGATACAGCCGATAACAGGCACGGGGTTGTGTAAGATACAACCGATAACCGGCACGGGGTTGTGTAAGATACAACCGATAACCGGCACGGGGTTGTGTAAGATACAGCCGATAACCGGCACGGGGTTGTGTAAGATACAGCCGATAACCGGCACGGGGTTGTGTAAGATACAACCGATAACCGGCACGGGGTTGTGTAAGATACAACCGTTAACCGGCACGGGGTTGTGTAAGGTACAACCGATAACCGGCACAGGGTTGTGTAAGATACAACCGATAACCAGCACGGGGTTGTGTAAGATAGAACCGATAACCGGCACGGGGTTGTGTAAGATACAACCGATAACCGGCACGGGGTTGTGTAAGATACAGCCGATAACCGGCACGGGGTTGTGTAAGATACAACCGTTAACCGGCACGGGGTTGTGTAAGGTACAACCGATAACCACAAAGCATGATTGGTCAGTTATGAGGCACATGGGCTTCTACAAGTTCTGTATTTGGGGACTACACACATGTACACAATACACTGTTTGGGTGGGGGGAGTGAATTCTGCTATACCAGTGATGGAGAAGGATCTGGCTGTCTTTGTAAACCATAGACTTAGATGAATCCATTTTGTTTCATGTAACCACGACTGGGAGAAAAGCAAATCACTAGATTCCACCATGAACAATCAATGTTGATGCAGGACTTCCTCCCACAGCTCTACAGTGTTCTGCCGATGGGATCCTTCCCTGCCAGTAGAACACAATGATTATAGCTAGCACCTATGGCCACCAGCTGTAATTTCATGCAAATAATCTGACAGGCTGGTTGAACTGAAGTCGATGGATGGGTCAATGTCAGTACAACCTGCCTGGCTATAGATGGATCGATTTGATCCATCTATGGCCGGCTTTACTCACCACTTGCAGTGCCAATCTACATCATATAAAGTGGGGATGGAAAGTTTGGGCACCCCAGCTAAAAATGTGTATTAATGTGCATAAAGAAGCCAAGGAAAGATGGAAAAATCTCCAAAAGGCATCAAATTACAGATTAGACATTCTTATAATATGTCAACAAAAGTTAGATTTTATTTCCATCATTTACACTTTCAAAATAACAGAAAACAAAAAAATGGCGTCTGCAAAAGTTTGGGCCCCCTGCAGAGTTCATATCTTGTACTGCCCCCTTTGCCAAGCTGAGACCTGCCAGTGTCATGGATTGTTCTCAGTCATCGTCTGGGAAGACCAGGTGATGTCAATCTCAAAGGTTTTAAATGCCCAGACTCATCGGACCTTGCCCCAACAATCAGCACCATGGCTTCTTCTAAGCAGTTGTCTAGAAAACTGAAACTGAAAATAGTTGACTCTCACAAAGCTGGAGAAGGCTATAAGAAGATAGCAAAGCGTTTTCAGATGTCAATATCCTCTGTTCAGAATGTAATTAAGAAATGGCAGTCATCATAAACAGTGGAAGTTAAAGCAAGATCTGGAAGACCAAGAAAAATATCAGACAGAACAGCTCGCAGGATTGTGAGAAAAACAATTCAAAACCCACGTTTGACTGCACGATCCCTCCAGAAAGATCTGGCAGACACTGGAGTTGTGGTCACTATTCCACTATAAAGAGATACTTGTACAAATATGGTCTTCATGGAAGAGTCATCAGAAGAAAACCTCTTCTACCTCCTCACCACAAAAATCATCGTTTGAACTTTGCAAATGAACATATAGACAAGCCTGATGCATTTTGGAAACAAGTTCTGTGGACCGATGAGGTTAAAATTGAACTTTTTGGCCGGAATGAGCAAAGGTACGTTTGGAGAAGAAGGGGCACAGAATTGAATGAAGAGAACCTCTGTCCAACTGTGAAGCATGGGGTTGGATCAATCATGCTTTGGGGTTGTGTTGCAGCCAGTGGCACAGGGAACATCTCACGAGTAGAAGGAAAAATGGATTCAATAAAATTTCAGCAAATTTTGGATGGTAACTTGATGCCATCTGTGAAAAAGCTGAAGTTAAAGAGAGGATGGCTTCTACAAATGGATAATGATCCTAAACACACCTCGAAATCCACGGGGGATTACATCAAGAGGCGTAAACTGAAGGTTTTGCCATGGCCTTCACAATCTCCTGACCTCAACATCATTGAAAATCTATGGATAGACCTTAAAAGAGCCGTGCGTGACAGACAGCCCAGAAATCTCAAAGAACTGGAAGACTTTTGTAAGGAAGAATGGGCAAAGATACCTCAAACAAGAATTGAAAGACTCTTGGCTGGCTACAAAAAGCGTTTACAAGCTGTGATACTTGCCAAAGGGGGCAGTACAAGATATTAACTCTGCAGGGGGGCCAAACTTTTGCAGACGCCATTTTTTTGTTTTCTGTTATTTTGAAAGTGTAAATGATGGAAATAAAATCTAACTTTTGTTGACATATTATAAGAATGTCTAATCTGTAATTTGTTGCCTTTTGGAGATTTTTCCATCTTTCCTTGGCTTCTTTATGCACATTAATACAAATTTGTAGCTGGGGTGCCCAAACTTTCCATCCCCACTGTAGATAGCAGGACAGCGTCACTTTGCTCCGTCACAAACTAGGAGAATGGTCAGGGCTGAATATGAAGTTCAGTTTTGGTAAACATTTCACAAAAAGACAACAGAAGACCCGGGATGGCTGTATTCCCACTTTACATTGTTCAGTAAAGATGGTGATGTACGTGTGGCCTCAGTGTGCCGTCATTCAGGTATTGCAGCAGGTATGGCGAGGGAGAACAAGAGCTGTCAGTGATGTTGCCTGGCTATAGAGCCCTAGGACCAGCTTCTGGATAACGTTGGGGATGATGGGGTAAGGTCACACAACCAGGGTGGACAGGGGGTCCAGTCTCCGACCACAACCCACCCATCAAGAAAGAGTGAGAGATGCTGGGCCAACAGGTCATATTGCCTGGAAGGTTAGTCCAAGTTGGGGGTGCTCGTGCTGCCTGCTATGGCCACACAAAAGGCAGGCCATCACTCACTAACAGGCATGGTGCCACAGAAAAGTGAGGGTCCAAGGTTGGAAGTGCACCAAAGACTGGAAAACATGGTCACGGCAGTAAAGAAGGGGCTGCTTTCCTCTATAAACCCAATGAAAGGGTTACTTACTGTACATTTCTAAGGCCTTTTCACACGGGTCTTCCCTCAGTCCATTGTTGGTCCATGATTAGACAGATTAAAAACTGAACTCTAATGTATTCCTATGGGAGGATGGATGTATACAAATATGCAATCGTTTACACCTGGCTCCTTTCAGGTCCAAAGCAGCACATGGATTTGTGTCCAGGACCTGATACAAGAAGACACATTTCTGCTTACCTCCGGCCACCCACAGGGGTTACATGGGTCCCGATTTCCTCCATCATAAGGGCAGAACAGATGTCACTTCCATTACCATTGTGATCTGACTCAGCAGGGAGGAGAATAGAGGCACCATGGGAACGGGGCCTACAGAACACAGTCCCGGGACTTTGACTACTGCCAGGCACCAGGATGGAGGACCTGTAAAAACGGCGCTTCACATCGCCCCAGCAAATCACATTATTACTACTGAGTAAATGAATGCTTTCTCCATGCTGCTCCTAGGCTGTATTGTGTGACTTGTACTGTATCTACACCCAAAGGGGGAGATGTACTAATACTGGGGGGTGCAAAATCTGCAGCAACCAATCCGCTTCCAGGTTTTATTGTCAAAGCTTCACTGAACAAGCTGATGGTAGAAGCTGATTGGCTGCCATGCACAGCTGCCCCGGGTTCTGCACTCTCCAGGTTTAGTAACTCTCCCCCATACTGTCTGGTCGAGGTTCATGAAGAAAACAGGCCGGGCAGGAAGGAGCGCCAGCAATGTGTACTGAGTAAACACGGCCACCCCATGTACAAATATAGTCATATATGACACAGAAATGGGGGCATGTAACATGAAGACACAATAAGAATCATACTTACAGGGAGCTGATCTCTTTCATGTGTATATCTAAACAAAAACAAATGACAAATATTACTTACTGAACGTTCTCCCAGAGGATATGTAAAGCCAACATTCCCTCCCCTGATCTGTGCCGGCTGTACCATGTACTGGTCTCCTCTTCTCTCTGGATTGCTTCCTGTGTGTGTAATCCCTGGAGTTCCTTTCCTATTACTGACCACACTAGGCATGAGAGCAGAGTGTGGTCAGTTCTCTAGCTGTGCTGGGAACTCAGCCTGCTCTTCTCCAATCATCCGACTTGTCATGACAAAATCCCCCCACCCACACGGCGGTCGTATATAGTGAATGTGGGGTCCGGGGAGAGCGGATATAGTGAATGTGGGGTCCGGGGAGAGGGGATATAGTGAATGCGGGGTCCGGGGAGAGCGGATATAGTGAATGCGGGGTCCGGGGAGAGCGGATATAGTGAATGCGGGGTCCGGGGAGAGCGGATATAGGGAATGCGGGGTCCGGGGAGAGCGGATATAGTGAATGCGGGGTCCGGGGAGAGCGGATATAGGGAATGCGGGGTCAGGGGATATAGGGAATGCGGGGTCCAGGGAGAGCGGATATAGGGAATGTGGGGTCCGGGGAGAAGGGATATAGTGGATACGGGGTCCGGGGAGAGGGGATATGAGGAATGCGGGGACTTGTAGTTCCATTTTGATTCTTGGCTGCATGCATTATATGGAACTGTCTTCTGTCCACAGAGTGGAGTCATTGCCGGCATCAGACTGGTGGGTGGAGCGCCCACACCTCCACTCTTTGAATTTCTGGACTTTGGCTGTTCCCACCTCCACCTGCTCCCTCCTTCCCGGCGGTGTGTGGAGACCTCTCCAGTAAACTCCGGGCACATTGCGTGCTCAGTCTCGCCACGCTCCCAGGTCATCACAGGGGCCCATCAGACAGGTAAGAAGCCATAAAGGTGAGGAGTATAGAGAACAGCCCTCCTCCACTCTACTGATGACCCCGGGGACCTATTTTGAGGGGCCCAAGAAGGCTCTGTACCATGGGACTTAGGATAGTCCGATGTAAAGCATGGCTCTGAATGGAGGAACACATCTGTTATTGAGGACACCAGGAGGACTCCCCTATACTGGAGGCAGGGCAGGCCCATACCTGCAGAAATCAGGAGGTTTGTATTGGGTAGGGCATGGAGGAGATTTGATATCACAGTCTGTGTCTCTGCTGGTGCAATTCTTTCTCTGTACTGGTGACCATTATCACTGGAACTGAAAGTGAGGGGGAATCCAACATTTCATAGTTGTCACTGGAACAGGAAGTGAGGGACATTCTTGCAATGGGGACACCTGCTCTGGGGGCAGCGGTTTGAGGCTTGGTTCAAAGGTTGCCCCCACGTTTCCAGCAGCAAAGAAGGTGCAAGCACCATTTTGGAAACACTGCAGTTAGAAATTCATGGGGGTGCGATGAAGAATGAATGTGAATGTTTGAACAGCAGTGCGTGTTGCCTGCAGGTGGTTGTGGGAATTGCTGCGATTCTCGCTCCCGCAGCGATAGTATGATCCAAGGGTAAGAAGACTGAACCTCCTGATTCTCTGAGATGGGAAACAGGATAGAAGGTACAACAGCAAAGGACATGGCAAACAATGCAGGATATGATTGGGTAAACCCATTGTCAGTGGCTGCTGAAAACATCCAATGAGAGGACAGAACAGCACACCATAATAGTGTGACATGCCATGCGTGTTTCAGATCGCACCCTATAGTCTGCAATGAAATGGGTCATATGACTTGGTCAGAGTTGTGCTGTGAAAGTAGAACATGCACTACTCCAGGTGTGACCCGTACAGACATCTGTGCCTTGTGAGTGACACCAGACATCCCACTGAAATAATGCGACTTCCCTGGAAGCTGTACAATTATAACGCATGAGTGGGACCGGGACTAAGGGATAAACAATGTATCCATTCATAGGGACATCTTATACCTGGATTGTGTGTAATATGTGACATGTTCCTTCCCACCCCCAGAGCCCCCCACCTACAGCATGTAGAACATTGCTTCTCAACCACAAGAAGTCCCCACGGGTTCTGCCACAAATCAACATTCCGGCAGATGTATACCACCCAATGCTGTTTCCAGTAGTGTTCTTAATGCACTCTGACAGTCAGTACTGTCAGCGTGCATCGATACCCGATGTCTCCACTGTAGTTGTGGCTCCTGTGAAGTCAGAAGGAGGTGCAGGGAGTACTGCACAGAGCAGGAGCTGAAGGGAGAGGTGTCACTTTCAATGGCAGCGCTGATCACGGTGGGAGGCAGCACAAAGCGCGAGCCCATGACTGGATCACCAGGTGAGATCCCTCAATGACTGTGTGTAGGGCAGCAGGCAATATGGACTGGAGATGGAGGAGAGAGAAGGAGCACATGGCTGGATCACCAGGTGAGATCCCTCAATGACTGTGTGTGTAGGGCAGCAGGCAATATGGACTGGAGATGGAGGAGAGAGAAGGGGCACATGACTGGATCACCAGGTGAGATCCCTCAATGACTGTGTGTGTAGGGCAGCAGGCAATATGGACTGGAGATGGAGGAGAGAAAAGGAGCACATGGCTGGATCAGGAGGTGAGATCCCTCAATGACTGTGTGTGTAGGGCAGCAGGCAATATGGACTGGAGATGGAGGAGAGAGAAGGAGCACATGGCTGGATCACCAGGTGAGATCCCTCAATGACTGTGTGTGTAGGGCAGCAGGCAATATGGACTGGAGATGGAGGAGAGAGAAGGAGCACATGACTGGATCACCAGGTGAGATCCCTCAATGACTGTGTGTGTAGGGCAGCAGGCAATATGGACTGGAGATGGAGGAGAGAGAAGGAGCACATGGCTGGATCAGGAGGTGAGATCCCTCAATGACTGTGTGTAGGGCAGCAGGCAATATGGACTGGAGATGGAGGAGAGAGAAGGGGCACATGAGTGGATCACCAGGTGAGATCCCTCAATGACTGTGTGTGTAGGGCAGCAGGCAATATGGACTGGAGATGGAGGAGAGAGAAGGAGCACATGGCTGGATCAGGAGGTGAGATCCCTCAATGACTGTGTGTGTAGGGCAGCAGGCAATATGGACTGGAGATGGAGGAGAGAGAAGGAGCACATGACTGGATCACCAGGTGAGATCCCTCAATGACTGTGTGTGTAGGGCAGCAGGCAATATGGACTGGAGATGGAGGAGAGAGGAGCACATGGCTGGATCAGGAGGTGAGATCCCTCAATGACTGTGTGTGTAGGGCAGCAGGCAATATGGACTGGAGATAGAGAAGAGAGAAGGAGCACATGGCTGGATCAGGAGGTGAGATCCCTCAATGACTGTGTGTGTAGGGCAGCAGGCAATATGGACTGGAGATGGAGGAGAGAGAAGGAGCACATGGCTGGATCAGGAGGTGACATCCAGTGTTCAGCAGCAATGATGCAGGCTGCAGAGAGGAGGAGCGCACAGCTGGATGAGACTGAATATGCCAGGAGCTGAGGTCCTACATACTCCATGTTATGCCATAACTCTACAGGAAGCCATTCTGATCTCACCTCCTGCTACATTCAGTCTCATCCAGCCATGGTCCCCATAGTCTGCATTCACCACTGCCATACCCATACACTGGGTGTACCCTCTGCTACATCACTCCATGTGCTCCCGCTCTCATACACTGGGTGTAACCCTCTGCTACATCTCTCCATGTGCTCCCGCTCTCATACACTGGGTGTAACCCTCTGCTACATCTCTCCATGTGCTCCCGCTCTCATACACTGGGTGTCACCTCCTACTACATCACTCCATGTGCTCCCGCTCTCATACACTGGATGTCACCTCCTGCTACATCACTCCATGTGCTCCCGCTCTCATACACTGGATGTCACCTCCTACTCCATCATTCCATGTGCTCCCGCTCTCATACACTGGGTGTCACCTCCTACTACATCACTCCATGTGCTCCCGCTCTCATACACTGGGTGTCACCTCCTACTACATCACTCCATGTGCTCCCGCTCTCATACACTGGATGTCACCTCCTACATCACTCCATGTGCTCCCGCTCTCATACACTGGATGTCACCTCCTGCTACATCACTCCATGTGCTCCCGCTCTCATACACTGGATGTCACCTCCTACTACATCACTCCATGTGCTCCCGCTCTCATACACTGGATGTCACCTCCTACATCGCTCCATGTGCTCCCGCTCTCATACACTGGGTGTCACCTCCTACTACATCACTCCATGTGCTCCCGCTCTCATACACTGGGTGTACCCTCTGCTACATCACTCCATGTGCTCCCGCTCTCATACACTGGGTGTCACCTCCTGCTACATCACTCCATGTGCTCCCGCTCTCATACACTGGATGTCACCTCCTACTATATCACTCCATGTGCTCCCGCTCTCATACACTGGATGTCACCTCCTACTACATCACTCCATGTGCTCCCGCTCTCATACACTGGATGTCACCTCCTACTACATCACTCCATGTGCTCCCGCTCTCATACACTGGATGTCACCTCCTGCTACATCACTCCATGTGCTCCCGCTCTCATACACTGGATGTCACCTCCTACTACATCACTCCATGTGCTCCCGCTCTCATACACTGGATGTCACCTCCTACATCACTCCATGTGCTCCCGCTCTCATACACTGGGTGTCACCTCCTGCTACATCACTCCATGTGCTCCCGCTCTCATACACTGGATGTCACCTCCTACTACATCACTCCATGTGCTCCCGCTCTCATACACTGGGTGTCACCTCCTACATCACTCCATGTGCTCCCGCTCTCATACACTGGATGTCACCTCCTACTACATCACTCCATGTGCTCCCGCTCTCATACACTGGGTGTCACCCTCTGCTACATCACTCCATGTGCTCCCGCTCTCATACACTGGATGTCACCTCCTACTACATCACTCCATGTGCTCCCGCTCTCATACACTGGATGTCACCTCCTACTACATCACTCCATGTGCTCCCGCTCTCATACACTGGATGTCACCTCCTACTACATCACTCCATGTGCTCCCGCTCTCATACACTGGGTGTCACCTCCTGCTACATCACTCCATGTGCTCCCGCTCTCATACACTGGATGTCACCTCCTACATCGCTCCATGTGCTCCCGCTCTCATACACTGGGTGTCACCTCCTACTACATCACTCCATGTGCTCCCGCTCTCATACACTGGATGTCACCTCCTACATCACTCCATGTGCTCCCGCTCTCATACACTGGGTGTCACCTCCTACTACATCACTCCATGTGCTCCCGCTCTCATACACTGGATGTCACCTCCTACTACATCACTCCATGTGCTCCTGCTCTCATACACTGGATGTCACCTCCTACTACATCACTCCATGTGCTCCCGCTCTCATACACTGGATGTCACCTCCTACTACATCACTCCATGTGCTCCCGCTCTCATACACTGGATGTCACCTCCTGCTACATCACTCCATGTGCTCCCGCTCTCATACACTGGATGTCACCTCCTACTACATCACTCCATGTGCTCCCGCTCTCATACACTGGATGTCACCTCCTACATCGCTCCATGTGCTCCCGCTCTCATACACTGGGTGTCACCTCCTACTACATCACTCCATGTGCTCCCGCTCTCATACACTGGGTGTCACCTCCTACATCACTCCATGTGCTCCCGCTCTCATACACTGGGTGTACCCTCTGCTACATCACTCCATGTGCTCCCGCTCTCATACACTGGGTGTCACCTCCTGCTACATCACTCCATGTGCTCCCGCTCTCATACACTGGATGTCACCTCCTACTACATCACTCCATGTGCTCCCGCTCTCATACACTGGATGTCACCTCCTACTACATCACTCCATGTGCTCCCGCTCTCATACACTGGATGTCACCTCCTACTACATCACTCCATGTGCTCCCGCTCTCATACACTGGATGTCACCTCCTACATCACTCCATGTGCTCCCGCTCTCATACACTGGATGTCACCTCCTACTACATCACTCCATGTGCTCCCGCTCTCATACACTGGATGTCACCTCCTACTACATCACTCCATGTGCTCCCGCTCTCATACACTGGATGTCACCTCCTGCTACATCACTCCATGTGCTCCCGCTCTCATACACTGGATGTCACCTCCTACATCACTCCATGTGCTCCCGCTCTCATACACTGGGTGTCACCTCCTGCTACATCACTCCATGTGCTCCCGCTCTCATACACTGGATGTCACCTCCTACTACATCACTCCATGTGCTCCCGCTCTCATACACTGGGTGTCACCTCCTACATCACTCCATGTGCTCCCGCTCTCATACACTGGGTGTCACCTCCTACTACATCACTCCATGTGCTCCCGCTCTCATACACTGGGTGTCACCCTCTGCTACATCACTCCATGTGCTCCTGCTCTCATACACTGGATGTCACCTCCTACTACATCACTCCATGTGCTCCCGCTCTCATACACTGGATGTCACCCTCTGCTACATCACTCCATGTGCTCCCGCTCTCATACACTGGATGTCACCTCCTACTACATCACTCCATGTGCTCCCGCTCTCATACACTGGATGTCACCTCCTACTACATCACTCCATGTGCTCCCGCTCTCATACACTGGGTGTCACCCTCTGCTACATCACTCCATGTGCTCCCGCTCTCATACACTGGATGTCACCTCCTACATCACTCCATGTGCTCCCGCTCTCATACACTGGGTGTCACCTCCTACATCACTCCATGTGCTCCCGCTCTCATACACTGGATGTCACCTCCTACTACATCACTCCATGTGCTCCCGCTCTCATACACTGGATGTCACCTCCTACTACATCACTCCATGTGCTCCCGCTCTCATACACTGGATGTCACCTCCTGCTACATCACTCCATGTGCTCCCGCTCTCATACACTGGATGTCACCTCCTACATCACTCCATGTGCTCCCGCTCTCATACACTGGATGTCACCTCCTACTACATCACTCCACGTGCTCCCGCTCTCATACACTGGATGTCACCTCCTACTACATCACTCCATGTGCTCCCGCTCTCATACATTGGATGTCACCTCCTACTACATCACTCCATGTGCTCCCGCTCTCATACACTGGATGTCACCTCCTACTACATCACTCCATGTGCTCCCGCTCTCATACACTGGATGTCACCTCCTACTACATCACTCCATGTGCTCCCGCTCCTATACACTGGGTGTCACCCTCTGCTACATCACTCCATGTGCTCCCGCTCTCATACACTGGATGTCACCCTCTGCTACATCACTCCATGTGCTCCCGCTCTCATACACTTGATGTCACCTCCTACTACATCACTCCATGTGCTCCCGCTCTCATACACTGGGTGTCACCCTCTGCTACATCACTCCATGTGCTCCCGCTCTCATACACTGGATGTCACCTCCTACTACATCACTCCATGTGCTCCCGCTCTCATACACTGGGTGTCACCCTCTGCTACATCACTCCATGTGCTCCCGCTCTCATACACTGGATGTCACCCTCTGCTACATCACTCCATGTGCTCCCGCTCTCATACACTGGATGTCACCTCCTACTACATCACTCCATGTGCTCCCGCTCTCATACACTGGGTGTCACCTCCTACTACATCACTCCATGTGCTCCCGCTCTCATACACTGGATGTCACCTCCTACTACATCACTCCATGTGCTCCCGCTCTCATACACTGGATGTCACCCTCTGCTACATCACTCCATGTGCTCCCGCTCTCATACACTGGATGTCACCTCCTACTACATCACTCCATGTGCTCCCGCTCTCATACACTGGGTGTCACCCTCTGCTACATCACTCCATGTGCTCCCGCTCTCATACACTGGATGTCACCTCCTACTACATCACTCCATGTGCTCCCGCTCTCATACACTGGGTGTCACCCTCTGCTACATCACTCCATGTGCTCCCGCTCTCATACACTGGGTGTCACCCTCTGCTACATCACTCCATGTGCTCCCGCTCTCATACACTGGTGTCACCCTCTGCTACAATCACTCCATGTGCTCCCGCTCTCATACACTGGGTGTACCCTCTGCTACATCACTCCATGTGCTCCCGCTCTCATACACTGGATGTCACCCTCTGCTACATCACTCCATGTGCTCCCGCTCTCATACACTGGATGTCACCTCCTGCTACATCACTCCATGTGCTCCCGCTCTCATACACTGGATGTCACCTCCTACTACATCACTCCATGTGCTCCCGCTCTCATACACTGGATGTCACCCTCTGCTACATCACTCCATGTGCTCCCGCTCTCATACACTGGATGTCACCTCCTACTACATCACTCCATGTGCTCCCGCTCTCATACACTGGGTGTCACCTCCTACTACATCACTCCATGTGCTCCCGCTCCTATACACTGGGTGTCACCCTCTGCTACATCACTCCATGTGCTCCCGCTCTCATACACTGGGTGTCACCCTCTGCTACATCACTCCATGTGCTCCCGCTCTCATACACTGGGTGTCACCTCCTGCTACATCACTCCACGTGCTCCCGCTCTCTGCTCCCTGCCACCACAGTCTGCATTCAGCACTGCCATACACTGGATGTCACCTCCTGATCAATCCACCTGTTCTCACTCTCTGCACTCCACTTGATGCCGCCCTCTGAGTTCACAGGAACCACAACTACAGAGGAGGCATCGGGTATCCATGCGCATGGTCAGTGCCTATTAAGAACATTTTTTTTTTCCTTGCAAAAATATCTTTATTTATTATTTTTTATAAAAGGTGAACTTATCCTTTAACAAGATCCCAAAAAGAGGAACAAATGAGGAAGTAAGAGGGACAGAGGGATTTCATCCCTGGAATTGAGTGACAGTTGGGGGCTATGGAAGACAGTTCCCTCCAGGTGAGATCGATGGTTTCCTGTATGGATGGCCTATACAGTCACAGCTTGTCCAGAATAAGTAGGAGGGGCTAAACCTGACCGTGAATATAACACAATGTACTGAGATTCAAACAAAAACAAAACACGACTACTTCCTCCTCCAGTGAGCTGAGCTCTCTCCTCTGACTTCCTGCTGAATGCTCCGTTCTCTCCTCAGTGACTGGACCTCTCTCCTGCGACCTGTAAGCTTGCAATCCATTGGAGAGCTCACCCAGGTGATCAGGTCAGTTGTAAGTCTTTGTCTCTGTGGAATCTAATGCTCTCACTGATCTCTACGCACAGTTCACATTCTTCCAGCATCTTGGAGGATATGGTGGGGTCATGCCAGCACTTGTCTCAGGTACTATGGGGGTTAGTTACTAAAATTGGAGCGTGCAACATCTGGTGCAGCTCTGCATGGCAACCAATCAGCTTCCAGGTTTTATTGCCAAAGCTTTATAGAACAAGCTGAAGTAAGAAGTTGATTGGCTGCCATGCAGAGTTGCACCAGGTTCTGAGTGCTCCAGTCTTAGTACATCTCCCCTCGGTGTAGTACCCTGTGCTCTCTAGGTCGGGGACAGTGTAATAGGGACTTGCTGGTTGATGAAGGAGGAAGAAGGAGAATAGTGCATGCAGCTATCACACATAGGATATTGTTCAATGTACAGAGAGGGACAGACTCTTCAGGACACGTTGTGATGTCATGTCTTCTCCTGACTAGGATGAGGTCCGTCCTGCACCAAGCGTGGTTCCTCCTCGCCGATCATGCAGTCACGATGACGTTGGGGTTTGTGGCTCTTATCGCTCTACTTCAGGTTCTTTACCGTTTGGTATCTACCAGGAAGCTGCAGACAGAACACAAGCAACTGCTGCAGGACGTGGCCTACCTGGCCCTAGAGAAGGAACAAATGGAGGAGGACACTCTGCATCTAATAGAGGAGAACTATAATCTGACACAGAGGATGGCCACTCTCAGGTAAGTGCACCATTCACCTTGTACTAGGTGTGTACGGGGCAGGCGGGGAGGGCAGAAACTTGCATGCTGAAGAGACACAATATATACAGTACATCTCTCTACATCACACATTAGACCAGAGGATTCCAAACATTCCAAACCAAGGGCCACTTTACTGTCCTTCAAAGTATAAGGGGGCAGGATTGTGGCCAGTGAGGGTACAAATGTCCAGATTCAGTGGGAAGAATCAATACCTCAGGCTCGGTGGTCAATGGGAGGAATAGCGCCACATCATTGGTGTCACTGAAAGGAATAGTGCCCCGTCATTGGTGTCATTGAGAGGAATAGTGCCCCATCATTGGTGTCATTGAAAGGAATAGTGCCCCGTCATTGGTATCAGAGAGAGGAATAGTGCCCCGTCATTGGTGTCATTGAAAGGAATAGTGCCCCATCATTGGTGTCATTGAGAGGAATAGTGCCCCATCATTGGTGTCAGTGGAAGGAATAGTGCCCCATCATTTGTATCAATGGGAGGAATAGCGCCACATCATTGGTGTCACTGAAAGGAATAGTGCTCCGTCCTTGGTGTCATTGAGAGGAATAGTGCCCCATCCTTGGTGTCAGTGGGAGGAATAGTGCCCCATCATTGGTGTCAGTGGGAGGAATAGTGCCCCATCATTGGTATCAGTGGGAGGAATAGTGCCCCATCATTGGTGTCAGTGAGAGGAATAGTGCCCTATCATTGGTATCAGTGGGAGGAATAGTGCCCCATCATTGGTGTCAGTGGGAGGACTAGTGCCCCATCATTGGTATCAGTGGGAGGAATAGTGCCCCGTCATTGGTGTCATTGAGAGGAATAGTGCCCCATCATTGGTGTCAGTGGAAGGAATAGTGCCCCGTCATTGGTGTCATTGAGAGGAATAGTGCCCCATCATTGGTGTCAGTGGAAGGAATAGTGCCCCATCATTTGTATCAATGGGAGGAATAGCGCCACATCATTGGTGTCACTGAAAGGAATAGTGCTCCGTCCTTGGTGTCATTGAGAGGAATAGTGCCCCATCCTTGGTGTCAGTGGGAGGAATAGTGCCCCATCATTGGTGTCAGTGGGAGGAATAGTGCCCCATCATTGGTGTCAGTGGGAGGAATAGTGCCCCATCATTGGTGTCAGTGGGAGGAATAGTGCCCCATCATTGGTGTCAGTGGGAGGAATAGTGCCCCATCATTGGTATCAGTGGGAGGAATAGTGCCCCATCATTGGTGTCAGTGAGAGGAATAGTGCCCTATCATTGGTATCAGTGGGAGGAATAGTGCCCCATCATTGGTGTCAGTGGGAGGACTAGTGCCCCATCATTGGTGTCAGTGGGAAGAATAGTGCCCCATCATTGGTATCAGTGGGAGGAATAGTGCCCCCTCATTGGTGTCAGTGGGAGGAATAGTGCCCCATCATTGGTGTCAGTGGGAGGAATAGTGCCCCATCATTGGTGTCAGTGGGAGGAATAGTGCCCCATCATTGGTGTCAGTGGTAGGAATAGTGCCCCATCATTGGTGTCAGTGGGAGGAATAGTGCCCCACCATTGGTGTCAGTGGGAGGAATAGTGCCCCATCATTGGTGTCAGTGGTAGGAATAGTGGCCCATCATTGGTGTCAGTGGAAGTAATAGTGCCCTATCATTGGTGTCAGTGGGAGGAATAGTGCTCTATCATTAGTGTCAGTGGGAGGAATAATGCCCCATCATTGGTGTCAGTGGGAGGAATAGTGCCCTATCATTGGTGTCAGTGGGAGGAATAGTGCCCCATCATTGGTGTCAGTGGGAGGAATAGTGCCCTATCATTGGTGTCAGTGGGAGGAATAGTGTCCCATCATTGGTGTCAGTGGGAGGAATAGTGCCCTATCATTGGTGTCAGTGGGAGGAATAGTGCCCCATCATTGGTATCAGTGGGAGGAATAGTGCCCCATCATTGGTGTTAGTGGGAGGAATAGTGCCCCATCATTGGTGTCAGTGGGAGGAATAGTGCCTCATCATTGGTGTCAGTGGGAGGAATAGTGTCCCATCATTGGTGTCAGTGGGAGGAATAGTGTCCCATCATTGGTGTCAGTGGGAGGGATAGTGTCCCATCGTTGGTGTCAGTGGAAGGAACAGTTCCCATCATTGGTGTCAGTGGGAGGAATAGTGCCCCATCATAAGTGTCAGTGGGAGGAATAGTGTCCCATCATTGGTGTCAGTGGGAGGGATAGTGTCCCATTGTTGGTGTCGGTTGGAGGAATAGTGTCCCATCGTTGGTGTCAGTGGGAGGGATAGTGCCCCATCATTGGTGTCAGTGGGAGGGATAGTGCCCCATCATTGGTGTCAGTGGGAGGGATAGTGCCCCATCATTGGTGTCAGTGGGAGGAATAGTGTCCCATCGTTGGTGTAGGTGGGAGGAATAGTGCCCCATCATTGGTGTCAGTGGGAGGGATAGTGCCCCATCATTGGTGTCAGTGGGAGGGATAGTGTCCCATCGTTAGTGTCGGTTGGAGGAATAGTGCCCCATCATTGGTGTCAGTGGGAGGAATAGTGCCCCATCATTGGTGTCAGCAGGAGGAATAGTGCCCCATCATTGGTGTCAGCGGGAAGAATAGTGCTCCCTCATTGGTGTCAGCAGGAGGAATAGTGTCCCATCATTGGTGTCAGCGGAAGGAATAGTGTCCCATCATTGGTGTCAGCGGAAGGAATAGTGTCCCATCATTGGTGGCAGTGGCAGATTATGCTCAATTGTTGGTGTCAGTGGAAGGAATAGTGCCCCATCATTGGTGTCAGTGGGAGGAATAGTGCCCCCTCATTGGTGTCAGCAGGAGGAATAGTGACCCATCATTGGTGTCAGCAGGAGGAATAGTGTCCCATCATTGGTGTCAGCGGAAGGAATAGTGTCCCATCATTGGTGGCAGTGGCAGATTATGCCCAATTGTTGGTGTCAGTGGAAGGAATAGTGCCCCATCATTGGTGTCAGTGGGAGGAATAGTGCCCCCTCATTGGTGTCAGCGGGAGGAATAGTGTCCCATCATTGGTGTCAGCGGGAGGAATAGTGTCCCATCATTGGTGTCAGTGGGAGGAATAGTGCCCCCTCATTGGTGTCAGCAGGAGGAATAGTGTCCCATCATTGGTGTCAGCAGGAGGAATAGTGTCCCATCATTGGTGTCAGCGGAAGGAATAGTGTTCCATCATTGGTGGCAGTGGCAGATTATGCCCAATTGTTGGTGTCAGTGGAAGGAATAGTGCCCCATCATTGGTGTCAGTGGGAGGAATAGTGCCCCCTCATTGGTGTCAGCGGGAGGAATAGTGTCCCATCATTGGTGTCAGCGGGAGGAATAGTGTCCCATCATTGGTGTCAGTGGGAGGAATAGTGCCCCATCATTGGTATCAGTGGGAGGAATAGTGCCCCCTCATTGGTGTCAGTGGGAGGAATAGTTCCCCATCATTGGTATCAGTGGGAGGAATAGTGCCCCATCATTGGTATCAGTGGGAGGAATAGTGCCCCCTCATTGGTGTCAGTGGGAGGAATAGTGTCCCATCATTGGTGTCAGCGGGAGGAATAGTGTCCCATCATTGGTGTCAGCGGGGAGGAATAGTGTCCCATCATTGGTGTCAGCGGGAGGAATAGTGTCCCATCATTGGTGGCAGATTATGCCCAATTGTTGGTGTCAGTGGAAGGAATAGTGTCCCAAGGGCCTGATAAAGGCAAGCAAAGGGCCACAGTTTGGAGATGACTATGTTAGGACTGGATGACAGTTTTTCCGTGGTACTTTGTTGGCCATGTTAGTTCGCTGGCTGCCTCCCCCCACACTGAGCTATGACCAGTGCAGGCCTGTGGGATGAGGTGAGGCTCTGGCCTTGTTAGTCTGTGTAGTTTCTCAGTGTCCTCTATGTTGTATGTTCTCTTACAGGGAGAGGAACTTGTCTGATGTCAACGAGGAGAACAATCAGCTGTTCCATGACGTGGCTCTGCTAACACTAGAAAAGCAGGAAATCCAGGAGAAAAAATCAATTTCTGCAGTTGGAGAACCAAAACCTGCTGCAGACTGTGTCACAGCTGAGGTACGGGGGCAGATGTGAGGGACAATATGCAGAGTATTGCACCAAGGCTGGGCTATTCCTACACCTTTGTATACGGAGCACCTATTACTCACTAATATTCCTTCCTCTGTAGTGCCAGGAGCCCAGCAAAGAACAATGAGGATGTCCCAGCACAGATGTGGCAGAACTACACCACCCTGCTGGAGGAAAACGAGAGACTGAAGACTAAATATGAAAATCTAAAACTTCAGAGAGATCAAGCCCTGCAATATTATCAACACGGGGACAGGCCCCGGACCCAGAACAGATGTCCACTTTCCTAACAGAGGGAGGGGCAACATGTTCTCCATCTGGACTACATAGCCCATGTGTAGACGGACCATCCCTCTATTATCCCGATCTGGAGGCTCCGTGTGTAGACGGACCGTCCCTCTATTATCCCGATCTGGAGGCTCCGTGTGTAGACGGACAGTCCCTCTATTATCCCGATCTGGAGGCTCCGTGTGTAGACGGACCGTCCCTCTATTATCCCGATCTGGAGGCTCCGTGTGTAGACGGACCGTCCCTCTATTATCCCGATCTGGAGGCTCCGTGTGTAGACGGACCGTCCCTCTATTATCCCGATCTGGAGGCTCCGTGTGTAGACGGACCGTCCCTCTATTATCCCGATCTGGAGGCTCCGTGTGTAGACGGACAGTC